>NC_070596.1:4211799-4229299 GCF_027409825.1 Scomber japonicus | reverse complement strand
ATAGATAGATAGATAGATAGATAGATAGATAGATAGATAGATAGATAGATAGATAGATAGATAGATAGATAGATAGATAGATAATACACAGATACATAGATGATAGATAGATAGATAGATAGATAGATAGATAGATAGATAGATAGATAGATAGATAGATAGATAGATAGATAGATAGATAGATAGATAGATAGATAGATACACATTTTTGTTTGTGTGTGTCTGTGTGTGTGTGTGAAGGTCTGCCAGGTGCCAATCAAAGTAAAGATTAGAGAATTTATAATCATTTAGTCTTATACAATTAAGATAGATAGATAGATAGATAGATAGATAGATAGATAGATAGATAGATAGATAGATAGATAGATAGATAGATAGATAGATAGATAGATGGATAGATAGATAGTTAGATACATAGATAGATAGATAGATAGATAGATAGATAAATAGATAGATAGATAGATAGATAGATAGATAGATAGATAGATAGATAGATAGATAGATAGATAGATAGATAGATAGATAGATAGATACATAGATAGATAGATAGATACACATTTTTGTTTGTGTGTGTCTGTGTGTGTGTGAAAGTCTGCGAGGTGCCTTTCAAAGTAAAGATTTGAGAATTAATAATCACTTAGTCTAATGAAATTAATATAGATGTATAGATAAGATAGATAGATAGATAGATAGTAAGATAGATTGATATAGATAGATAGATAGATAGATAGATAGATAGATAGATAGATAGATAGATAGATAGATAGATAGATAGATAGATAGATAGACAGATAGATAGATTGATAGTTAGATACATAGATAGATAGATAGATAGATAGATAGATAGATAGTTATATAGATAGATAGATACACATACACAGATACATAGATGAGAGATAGATAGATAGATACATAGATACATAGATAGATAGATAGATAGATAGATAGATAGATAGATAGATAGATAGATAGATAGATATAGATAGATAGATAGATAGATAGATAGATAGATAGATAGATAGATAGATAGATAGATAGATAGATAGATAGATAGATAAATAGATAGATAGATAGATAGATAGATAGATAGATAAATAGATAGATAGATAGATAGATAGATAGATAGATAGATAGATAGATAGATAGATAGATAGATAGATACACAGATACATAGATGATAGATAGATAGATAGATAGATAGATAGATAGATAGATAGATAGATAGATAGATAGATAGATACACATTTTTGTTTGTGTGTGTCTGTGTGTGTGTGAAAGTCTGCGAGGTGCCTTTCAAAGTAAAGATTTGAGAATTAATAATCACTGAGTCTAATGAAATTAATATAGATGTATAGATAAGATAGATAGATAGATAGATAGTAAGATAGATTGATATAGATAGATAGATAGATAGATAGATAGATAGATAGATAGATAGATAGATAGATAGATAGATTGATAGTTAGATACATAGATAGATAGATAGATAGATAGATAGATAGATAGATAGATAGATAGATAGATAGATAGATAGTTATATAGATAGATAGATACACATACACAGATACATAGATGAGAGATAGATAGATAGATACATAGATACATAGATGATAGATAGATAGATAGATAGATAGATAGATAGATAGATAGATAGATAGATAGATATAGATAGATAGATAGATAGATAGATAGATAGATAGATAGATAGATAGATAGATAGATAGATAGATAGTTAGATACATAGATAGATAGATAGATAGATAGATAAATAGATAGATAGATAGATAGATAGATAAATAGATAGATAGATAGATAGATAGATAGATAGATAGATAGATAGATAGATACACAGATACATAGATGATAGATAGATAGATAGATAGATAGATAGATAGATAGATAGATAGATAGATAGATAGATAGATAGATAGATAGATAGATAGATAGATACACATTTTTGTTTGTGTGTGTCTGTGTGTGTGTGATAGATAGATAGATAGATAGATAGATAGATAGTTTGAAAGACACATTTTTTTGTGTCTGTGTGTGTGTGAACGTCTGCCAGGGGCCATTCAAAGAAAAGATTTGAGAATTTATAATCATTTAGTCTTATACAATTAAGATAGATAGATAGATAGATAGATAGATAGATAGATAGATAGATAGATAGATAGATAGATAGATAGATAGATAGATAGATAGTTATATAGATAGATAGATACACATACACAGATACATAGATGATAGATAGATAGATAGATACATAGATACATAGATGATAGATAGATAGATAGATAGATAGATAGATAGATAGATAGATAGATAGATAGATAGATAGATAGATAGATAGATAGATAGATAGATAGATAGATAGATAGATAGATAGATGGATAGATAGATAGTTAGATACATAGATAGATAGATAGATAGATAACTAGATAGATAGATAGATAGATAGATAGATAGATAGATAGATAGATAGATAGATAGATAGATAGATAGATAGATAGATAGATAGATAGATAGATAGATAGATAGATAGATACACAGATACATAGATTAGATGATAGATAGATAGATAGATAGATAGATAGATAGATAGATAGATAGATACATAGATAGATAGATAGATAGATAGATAGATAGATAGATAGATAGATAGATAGATAGATAGATAGATAGATAGATAGATAGATAGATAGATACACATTTTTGTTTGTGTGTGTGATAGATAGATAGATAGATAGATAGTTTGAAAGACACATTTTTTTGTGTCTGTGTGTGTGTGAACGTCTGTCAGGGGCCATTCAAAGAAAAGATTTGAGAATTTATGATCATTTAGTCTTATACAATTAAGATAGATAGATAGATAGATAGATAGATAGATAGATAGATAGATAGATAGATAGATAGATAGATAGATAGATAGATAGATAGATAGATAGATAGATAGATAGATAGATAGATAGATAGATAAATAGATAGATAGATAGATAGCTTGGAAGACACACACACACAAAGTAAAGATTTGAGAATTAATAATCATTTAGTCTAATGAAATTAATATAGACATATAGATGAGACAGATAGATAGATAGATAGATAGATAGATAGATAGATAGATAGATAGATAGATAGATAGATAGATAGATAGATAGATAGATAGATACACATACACAGATACATAGATGATAGATAGATAGATAGATAGATAGATAGATAGATAGATAGATAGATAGATAGATAGATAGATAGATAGATAGATAGATAGATAGATGGATAGATAGATAGTTAGATACATAGATAGATAGATAAATAGATAGATAGATAGATAGATAGATAGATAGATAGATAGATAGATAGATAGATAGATAGATAGATAGATAGATAGATAGATAGATAGATAGTTATATAGATAGATAGATACACATACACAGATACATAGATGATAGATAGATAGATAGATACATAGATACATAGATGATAGATAGATAGATAGATAGATAGATAGATAGATAGATAGATAGATAGATAGATAGATAGATAGATAGATAGATAGATAGATAGATAGATAGATAGATAGATGATAGATAGATAGATGGATAGATAGATAGTTAGATACATAGATAGATAGATAGATAGATAACTAGATAGATAGATAGATAGATAGATAGATAGATAGATAAATAGATAGATAGATAGATAGATAGATAGATAGATAGATAGATAGATAGATAGATAGATAGATAGATAGATAGATACACAGATACATAGATTAGATGATAGATAGATAGATAGATAGATAGATAGATAGATAGATAGATAGATAGATAGATAGATACATAGATAGATAGATAGATAGATAGATAGATAGATAAATAGATAGATAGATAGATAGATAGATAGATAGATAGATACACATTTTTGTTTGTGTGTGTGATAGATAGATAGATAGATAGATAGTTTGAAAGACACATTTGTTTGTGTCTGTGTGTGTGTGAACGTCTGCCAGGGGCCATTCAAAGAAAAGATTTGAGAATTTATGATCATTTAGTCTTATACAATTAAGATAGATAGATAGATAGATAGATAGATAGATAGATAGATAGATAGATAGATAGATAGATAGATAGATAGATAGATAGATAGATAGATAGATAGATAGATAGATAGATAGTTATATAGATAGATAGATACACAGATACACAGATACATAGATGATAGATAGATAGATAGATAGATAGATAGATAGATAGATAGATAGATAGATAGATAGATAGATAGATAGATAGATAGATAGATAGATAGATAGATAGATAGATAGATAGATAGATAGATAGATAGATAGATAAATAGATAGATAGATAGCTTGGAAGACACACACACACAAAGTAAAGATTTGAGAATTAATAATCATTTAGTCTAATGAAATTAATATAGACATATAGATGAGATAGATAGATAGATAGATAGATAGATAGATAGATAGATAGATAGATAGATAGATAGATAGATAGATAGATAGATAGATAGATAGATAGATAGATAGATAGACATACACAGATACATAGATGATAGATAGATAGATAGATACATAGATACATAGATAGATAGATAGATAGATAGATAGATAGATAGATAGATAGATAGATAGATAGATAGATAGTTATATAGATAGATAGATACACATACACAGATACATAGATGATAGATAGATAGATAGATAGATACATAGATACATAGATGATAGATAGATAGATAGATAGATAGATAGATAGATAAATAGATAGATAGATAGATAGATAGATAGATAGATAGATAAATAGATAGATAGATAGATAGATAGATAGATAGATAGATAGATAGATAGATAGATAGATAGATAGATAGATAGATAGATAGATAGATAGATAGATAGATAGATAGATAGATAGATAGTTATATAGATAGATAGATACACATACACAGATACATAGATGATAGATAGATAGATAGATACATAGATACATAGATGATAGATAGATAGATAGATACATAGATAGATAGATAGATAGATAGATAGATAGATAGATAGATAGATAGATAGATAGATAGATAGATAGATAGATAGATAGATAGATAGATAGAAAGATAGATAGATATATAGATATATAGATAAATAGATAGATAGATAGATAGATAGATAGATAGATAGATAGATAGATAGATAGATAGATAGATAAATAGATAGATAGATAGATAGATAGATAGATAGATAGATAGCTTGGAAGACACACACACACAAAGTAAAGATTTTAGAATTAATAATCATTTAGTCTAATGAAATTAATATAGACATATAGATGAGATAGATAGATAGATAGATAGATAGATAGATAGATAGATAGATAGATAGATAGATAGATAGATAGATACACATACACAGATACATAGATGATAGATAGATAGATAGACACATAGATACATAGATAGATAGATAGATAGATAGATAGTTATATAGATAGATAGATACACAGATACACAGATACATAGATGATAGATAGATAGATACATAGATACATAGATGATAGATAGATAGATAGATAGATAGATAGATAGATAGATAGATAGATAGATAGATACATAGATAGATAGATAGATAGATAGATAGATAGATAGATAGATAGATAGATAGATAGATAGATAGATAGATAGATAGATAGTTTGAAAGACACATTTTTTTGTGTCTGTGTGTGTGTGAATGTCTGCCAGGGGCCATTCAAAGAAAAGATTTGAGAATTTATAATCATTTAGTCTTATACAATTAAGATAGATAGATAGATAGATAGATAGATCGATAGATAGATAGATAGATAGATAGATAGATAGATAGATAGATAGATAGATAGATAGATAGATAGATAGATAGATAGATAGATAGATAGATAGATAGATACACATTTTTGTTTGTGTGTGTCTGTGTGTGTGTGAAAGTCTGCCAGGTGCCTTTCAAAGTAAAGATTTGAGAATTAATAATCACTTAGTCTAATGAAATTAATATAGATGTATAGATAAGATAGATAGATAGATAGATAGTAAGATAGATTGATATAGATAGATAGATAGATAGATAGATAGATAGATAGACAGATAGATAGATAGATAGTTAGATACATAGATAGATAGATAGATAGATAGATAGATAGATAGATAGATAGATAGATAGATAGATACATAGATACATGGATGATAGATAGATAGATAGATAGATAGATAGATAGATAGATAGATAGATAGATAGTTTGAAAGACACATTTTTTTGTGTCTGTGTGTGTGTGAATGTCTGCCAGGGGCCATTCAAAGAAAAGATTTGAGAATTTATAATCATTTAGTCTTATACAATTAAGATAGATAGATAGATAGATAGATAGATCGATAGATAGATAGATAGATAGATAGATAGATAGATAGATAGATAGATAGATAGATAGATAGATAGATAGATAGATAGATAGATAGATAGATAGATAGATACACATTTTTGTTTGTGTGTGTCTGTGTGTGTGTGAAAGTCTGCCAGGTGCCTTTCAAAGTAAAGATTTGAGAATTAATAATCACTTAGTCTAATGAAATTAATATAGATGTATAGATAAGATAGATAGATAGATAGATAGTAAGATAGATTGATATAGATAGATAGATAGATAGATAGATAGATAGATAGACAGATAGATAGATAGATAGTTAGATACATAGATAGATAGATAGATAGATAGATAGATAGATAGATAGATAGATAGATAGATAGATACATAGATACATGGATGATAGATAGATAGATAGATAGATAGATAGATAGATAGATAGATAGATAGATAGATAAATGGATAGATAGATAGATATAGATAGATAGATAGATAGATAGATAGATAGATAGATAGATAGATAGATAGATAGATAGATAGATAGATAGATAGATAGATAGTTATATAGATAGATAGATACACATACACAGATACATAGATGATAGATAGATAGATAGATACATATATACATAGATGATAGATAGATAGATAGATAGATAGATAGATAGATACATAGATAGATATATAGATATATAGATAAATAGATAGATAGATAGATAGATAGATAGATAGATAGATAGATAGATAGATAGATAGATAGATAGATAGATAGATAGATAGATAGATAGATAGATAAATAGATAGATACATAGATAGCTTGGAAGACACACACACACAAAGTAAAGATTTGAGAATTAATAATCATTTAGTCTAATGAAATTAATATAGACATATAGATGAGACAGATAGATAGATATATAGATAGATAGATAGATAGATAGATAGATAGATAGATAGATAGATAGATAGATAGATAGATAGATAGATACACAGATACATAGATGATAGATAGATAGATAGATAGATAGATAGATAGATAGATAGATAGATAGATAGATAGATAGATAGATAGATAGATAGATAGATAGATAGATAGATAGATAGATACACATTTTTGTTTGTGTGTGTCTGTGTGTGTGTGAAAGTCTGCCAGGTGCCTTTCAAAGTAAAGATTTGAGAATTAATAATCACTTAGTCTAATGAAATTAATATAGATGTATAGATAAGATAGATAGATAGATAGATAGTAAGATAGATTGATATAGATAGATAGATAGATAGATAGATAGATAGATAGATAGACAGATAGATAGATATATAGTTAGATACATAGATAGATAGATAGATAGATAGATAGATAGATAGATAGATAGATAGATAGATAGATAGATAGATACATAGATACATAGATGATAGATAGATAGATAGATAGATAGATAGATAGATAGATAGATAGATAGATAGATAGATAGATAGATAGATAAATGGATAGATAGATAGATATAGATAGATAGATAGATAGATAGATAGATAGATAGTTATATAGATAGATAGATACACATACACAGATACATAGATGATAGATAGATAGATAGATACATATATACATAGATGATAGATAGATAGATAGATAGATAGATAGATACATAGATAGATATATAGATATATAGATAAATAGATAGATAGATAGATAGATAGATAGATAGATAGATAGATAGATAGATAGATAGATAGATAGATAGATAGATAGATAAATAGATAGATACATAGATAGCTTGGAAGACACACACACACAAAGTAAAGATTTGAGAATTAATAATCATTTAGTCTAATGAAATTAATATAGACATATAGATGAGACAGATAGATAGATATATAGATAGATAGATAGATAGATAGATAGATAGATAGATAGATAGATAGATACACAGATACATAGATGATAGATAGATAGATAGATAGATAGATAGATAGATAGATAGATAGATAGATAGATAGATAAATAGATAGATAGATAGATAGATAGATAGATAGATAAATAGATAGATAGATAGTTTGAAAGACACATTTTTTTGTGTCTGTGTGTGTGTGAACGTCTGCCAGGGGCCATTCAAAGAAAAGATTTGAGAATTTATAATCATTTAGTCTTATACAATTAAGATAGATAGATAGATAGATAGATAGATAGATAGATAGATAGATAGATAGATAGATAGATAGATAGATAGATAGATACACATTTTTGTTTGTGTGTGTCTGTGTGTGTGTGTGAAAGTCTGCCAGGTGCCTTTCAAAGTAAATATTTGAGAATTAATAATCACTTAGTCTAATGAAATTAATATAGATGTATAGATAAGATAGATAGATAGATAGATAGTAAGATAGATTGATATAGATAGATAGATAGATAGATAGATAGATAGACAGATAGATAGATAGATAGTTAGTTAGATACATAGATAGATAGATAGATAGATAGATAGATAGATAGATAGATAGATAGATAGATAGATAGATAGATAGATAGATAGATAGATAGATAGATAGATAGATAGATAGATAGTTATATAGATAGATAGATACACAAACACAGATACAGAGATGATAGATAGATAGATAGATACATAGATACATAGATGATAGATAGATAGATAGATAGATAGATACATAGATAGATAGATAGATAGATAGATAGATAGATAGATGGATAGATAGATAGATAGATAGATATAGATAGATAGATAGATAGATAGTTATATAGATAGATAGATACACATACACAGATACATAGATGATAGATAGATAGATAGATACATAGATGATAGATAGATAGATAGATAGATAGATAGATAGATAGATAGATATATAGATATATAGATAAATAGATAGATAGATAGATAGATAGATAGATAGAAAGATAGATAGATAGATAGTTTGAAAGACACATTTTTTTGTGTCTGTGTGTGTGTGAACGTCTGCCAGGGGCCATTCAAAGAAAAGATTTGAGAATTTATAATCATTCAGTCTTATACAATTAAGATAGATAGATAGATAGATAGATAGATAGATAGATAGATAGATAGATAGATAGATAGATAGATAGATAGATAGACAGATAGATTATATAGATAGATAGATAGATAGATAGATAGATAGATAGATAGATAGATAGATAGATAGATAGATAGATAGATAGATAGATAGATAGATAGATAGATAGATAGATAGATAAATAGATAAATAGATAGATAGATAGATAGCTTGGAAGACACACATTTTTTTGTGTGTCTGTGAGTGTGTGTGAAGGTCTGCCAGGTGCCATTCAAAGTAAAGATTTGAGAATTAATAATCATTTAGTCTAATGAAATTAATATAGACATATAGATGAGATAGATAGATAGATAGATAGATAGATAGATAGATAGACAGATAGATTAGATAGATTAGATAGATAGATAGATAGATAGATAGATAGATAGATAGATAGATAGATAGATAGATAGATAGATAGATAGATTGATAGATAGTTATATAGATAGATAGATACACATACACAGATACATAGATGATAGATAGATAGATAGATACATAGATACATAGATGATAGATGGATAGATAGATAGATAGATAGATAGATAGATAGATAGATAGATAGATAGATAGATAGATAGATAGATAGATAGATAGATAGATAGATAGATAGATAGATAGATAGATAGATAGATAGATAGATAGATATAGATAGATAGATAGATAGATAGATAGTTATATAGATAGATAGATACACATACACAGATACATAGATGATAGATAGATAGATAGATACATAGATACATAGATGATAGATAGATAGATAGATAGATAGATAGATAGATAGATAGATAGATAGATAGATAGATAGATAGATAGATAGATAGATAGATAGGTAGATAGATATAGATAGATAGATAGATAGATAGATAGATAGTTGTATAGATAGATAGATACACATACACAGATACATAGATGATAGATCGATAGATAGATACATAGATAGATAGATGATAGATAGATAGATAGATAGATAGATAGATAGATAGATAGATAGATAGATAGATAAATAGTTAGATAGATAGATAGATCGATAGATAGAAAGATAGATAGACAGATAGATAGATAAATCGATAGATAGGTTGAAAGATACACATCTTTTAATGTGTCTGTGTGTGTGTGTATGTGTGTGAAGGTCTGCCAGGTGCCTTTCAGAGTAAAGATTTGACAATTAATAATCATTTAGTCTAATGAAATTAATATATATATATAGATAGATAGATAGATAGATAGATAGATATATAGATAGATAGATACATAGACAGATAGACAGATAGATTATATAGATAGATAGATAGATAGATAGATAGATAGATAGATAGATAGATAGATAGATAGATAGATAGATAGATAGATAGATAGATAGATAGATAGATAGATAGATAGATAGATACACATTTATGTTTGTGTGTGTCTGTGTGTGTGTGTGTTAATGGTCTGGCCAGGTGCCTTTCAAAGTAAAGATTTTAGAATAAATAATCATTTAGTCTCATAAAATTAATATAGATAGATAGATAGATAGATAGATAGATAGATAGATAGATAGATAGCTTGGAAGACACACATTTTTTTGTGTGTCTGTGAGTGTGTGTGAAGGTCTGCCAGGTGCCATTCAAAGTAAAGATTTGAGAATTAATAATCATTTAGTCTAATGAAATTAATATAGACATATAGATGAGATAGATAGATAGATAGATAGATAGATAGATAGATAGATAGATAGATAGATAGATAGATAGATAGATAGATAGATACACATGTATGTTTGTGTGTGTCTGTGTGTGTGTGTTAATGGTCTGGCCAGGTGCCTTTCAAAGTAAAGATTTGAGAATTAATAATCATTTAGTCTCATGAAATTAATATAGATAGATACATAGATAGATAGATAGATAGATAGATAGATAGATAGATAGATAGATAGATAGATAGATAGATAGATAGATAGATAGATAGATAGATAGATAGATAGATAGATAGTTATATAGATACATAGATAGATAGATACACAGATACATAGATGATAGATAGATACACAGATACACAGATACATAGATGATACATAGATACATAGATGATAGATAGATAGATAGATAGACAGATAGATAGATAGATAGATAGATAGATAGATAGATAGATAGATAGATAGATACATAGATAGTTATATAGATAGATAGATACACAGATACACAGATACATAGATGATAGATAGATAGATAGATAGATAGATACATAGATACATAGATACATAGATACATAGATGATAGATAGATAGATAGATAGATAGATAGATAGATAGATAGATAGATAGATAGATACTTATATTGTTGGGGTTTTCTCAAAGCTGCGGGACGAGTTACGCGCCGAAGTGTGGCAAAAGAGAATTGTAAAGTAAACACTAGAAAATTCCAGGGAAATTTTGAGTGCCACGGGGCTACTGCCGGGACGAGTACAGCAGAGAGTAGGAACATGCACTAACTCTATGCACGACACTACAGCACTTGACGCTTCACACATACCCTGTATTAGCACACAACATAGTGTGTACAAAGACACACACGCACACACACACACACACACACCTGCCTGGCCTGCATTTGAGCAGTAAGAGTGTCAATAACTGATGCTTCCACTCTAACTTTCAAGAAAAATTGACTTACACTCCTCGTTTGACTGATCATACTTTTAAAAGTTTACATGTTATGTTAAAACAGTTTAGTGTTGTGAAGAGAGCACAAGTTTTCCTTCGTTGTAAAGTTTGAATCACATTTCTATGTGCAAGTATGAGAGAGCTAGGTGATTCTGAAAAAAGATGAAATTTTGTGTTTAAAAAGAAATTCCCATTCATTTCCAATGGAGGATTATGCCTGTGTTGTTTTGGGAATAACTTTGGGAAAAATAGGAATTTCAACACCAAAAGTCATAGCACCCCTCCCCCGATCGAGCCGCACGTTTTGATGTATATATTGTCAGGGTTTTCTCAAAGCTGTGGGAGGAGTTACGCGCCGAAATTTGGCAAAAGAGAATTGTAAAGGGAAATTTTGAGTGCCACGGGGCTACTGCCGGGACGAGTACACAATTTATTTCCAGTGTTCAAAAGTCACCCTGATCATATAACACTAAGTAACTTTTACTGTGGCAGTATTAAGTACATCTTACTGGTCAGTATCAAGTGTAACAGTAGATGTAAGCAGAGAGTAGCACACAGAGCACAAGGTAGTAGCAACATGCACTAACTCTAAGCACTACAACACAGTGTGTACACACACACACACACACACACACACCAGCCTGCATTTGAGCAGTAAGACTGTCAATATAATTCATATGTATATATAGAGAGAGTATCAATACTAGCTCGGCCACTACCTCAGTTAACTGGTAAAACAGACAGACAGGTAGAATTAGCCAATCACAAAAAGGTAGCTCAGTTCAGCCAATCACAAAAAGGTAGATCAGATTCTGCCCAGCGACAGGTTGCTAAGGTCAGCTAAGGCCCTGCGGTTGCTATGGCGATTTCAGGATCTGCCTTGAAAAATGTCTCAAAATTCTAAAGGATTTGGCTTCTGACAAGGTCCCGAACAATTGCAAACTGTGAGAAAACCGTAACTCCTGTCCAAAAACCGAAAACACCGTGAGAGACACAGAAGCCGGCAGATTCTGACAGTGTTTATTTTATTCACATATTCCTTAAAATGAGCGAGTAAGCTCAGTGTGAACACAGAGTGAGATTCTTTTGAAATAAGAAGACGATTACATTAGGTTTAATGGGGAGCGAGATAGGGATTGCCGCCGGTCTCGGCCCCCCCGTTTAAATTTTGTGCAGACCCCGCCTGTCAACTTCACATTTTATGAATCCCAACACCTATGTCTATATTTTGACCAAAAATTATTTGTCTCCTTTTTACGGTTTGGCCGTGAGCTCGAGTTAAAAATAAAAATGAAGGTTATGCATTACTGCTTCTCACACTCTAGCTAACTGCCGCTTCCACTCTAACTTTGACGAAAAAGTGATTTCCACTCCTCGTTTGACTGCTCATAGTTTGAAAAGTTTACATGTTATGTTAAAATAGTTTGTATTTTTCCAGAGAGAACAAGTTTTCCTCCGTTTAAAAGTTTAAATCATGTTTCTACGTACACGTATGAGAGAGCTAGGTGACTCTGAAAAAAGGTGAAATTTTGTGTTTTTAAAAAAAAATTCCCATTCATTTTCAATGGAGAAATATTCCCGGTTTTTTGGGAATAACTTTGGGAAACTTTGGAATTTCAACACCAAAAGTCATAGCACCCATCCCCCGATCGAGCCGCACGTTTTGATGTATATATTGTCGGGGTTTTCTCAAAGCTGCGGGAGGAGTTACGCGCCGAAAAACGGCGGAAGAAGAATAAGAAAAATAATAATATTAAGTATGGAGAAGATTAATAGTTGCCTCGGGGCTTTGCCCCGAGGCATTCCTCTCCAGCTTCTGGAGTGGAATGCCTCGGAGCTAGAACCCCGTGGCACTAATAAGTATGGAGAAGATTAATAGTTGCCTCGGGGCTTTGCCCCGAGGCCTTCCTCTCCAGCTTCTGGAGTGGAAGGCCTCGGAGCTAGAACCCCGTGGCACTAACTAGAAAATTCCAGGGAAATTTTGAGTGCCACGGGGCTACTGCCGGGACGAGTACAGCAGAGAGTAGCACACAGAGCACAAGGCAGTAGCAACATGCACTAACTCTAAGCACTACACTACAGCACTTGACGCTTCACACATACCCTGTATTAGCACACAACATAGTGTATACAAACACACACACACACACACACACACACATACCTGCCTGGCCTGCATTTGAGCAGTAAGAGTGTCAATAACTAATGCTTCCACTCTAAAAAGTGATTTCCACTCCTCGTTTGAATGCTCATAGTTTGAAAGGTTTACATGTTATGGAAAAACATTTTAGTGTTGTGAAGAGAGAACAAGTTGTCCTTCGTTTTAAAGTTTGAATCACATTTCTATGTGCAAGTATAAGAGAGCTAGGTGACTCTGAAAAAAGATGAAATTTTGTGTTCAAAAAGAAATTCCCATTCATTTCCAATGGAGAATCATGCCTGTTTTGTTTTGGGAATAACTTTGGGAAAAATTGGAATTTCAACACCAAAAGTCATAGCACCCCTCCCCCGATCGAGCCGCACGTTTTGATGTATATATTGTTGGGGTTTTCTCAAAGCTGCGGGACGAGTTACACGCCGAAATATGGCAAAAGAGAATTGTAAAGTAAACACTAGAAAATTGCAGGGAAATTTTGAGTGCCACGGGGCTACTGCCGGGACGAGTACAGCAGAGAGTAGCACACAGAGCACAAGGCAGTAGCAACATGCACTAACTCTAAGCACTACACTACAGCACTTGACGCTTCACACATACCCTGTATTAGCACACAACATAGTGTATACAAACACACACACACACACACACACACATACCTGCCTGGCCTGCATTTGAGCAGTAAGAGTGTCAATAACTAATGCTTCCACTCTAAAAAGTGATTTCCACTCCTCGTTTGAATGCTCATAGTTTGAAAGGTTTACATGTTATGGAAAAACATTTTAGTGTTGTGAAGAGAGAACAAGTTGTCCTTCGTTTTAAAGTTTGAATCACATTTCTATGTGCAAGTATAAGAGAGCTAGGTGACTCTGAAAAAAGATGAAATTTTGTGTTCAAAAAGAAATTCCCATTCATTTCCAATGGAGAATCATGCCTGTTTTGTTTTGGGAATAACTTTGGGAAAAATTGGAATTTCAACACCAAAAGTCATAGCACCCCTCCCCCGATCGAGCCGCACGTTTTGATGTATATATTGTTGGGGTTTTCTCAAAGCTGCGGGACGAGTTACACGCCGAAATATGGCAAAAGAGAATTGTAAAGTAAACACTAGAAAATTGCAGGGAAATTTTGAGTGCCACGGGGCTACTGCCGGGACGAGTACAGCAGAGAGTAGCACACAGAGCACAAGGCAGTAGCAACATGCACTAACTCTAAGCACTACACTACAGCACTTGACGCTTCACACATACCCTGTATTAGCACACAACATAGTGTATACAAACACACACACACACACACACACACATACCTGCCTGGCCTGCATTTGAGCAGTAAGAGTGTCAATAACTAATGCTTCCACTCTAAAAAGTGATTTCCACTCCTCGTTTGAATGCTCATAGTTTGAAAGGTTTACATGTTATGGAAAAACATTTTAGTGTTGTGAAGAGAGAACAAGTTGTCCTTCGTTTTAAAGTTTGAATCACATTTCTATGTGCAAGTATAAGAGAGCTAGGTGACTCTGAAAAAAGATGAAATTTTGTGTTCAAAAAGAAATTCCCATTCATTTCCAATGGAGAATCATGCCTGTTTTGTTTTGGGAATAACTTTGGGAAAAATTGGAATTTCAACACCAAAAGTCATAGCACCCCTCCCCCGATCGAGCCGCACGTTTTGATGTATATATTGTTGGGGTTTTCTCAAAGCTGCGGGACGAGTTACACGCCGAAATATGGCAAAAGAGAATTGTAAAGTAAACACTAGAAAATTGCAGGGAAATTTTGAGTGCCACGGGGCTACTGCCGGGACGAGTACAGCAGAGAGTAGCACACAGAGCACAAGGCAGTAGCAACATGCACTAACTCTAAGCACTACACTACAGCACTTGACGCTTCACACATACCCTGTATTAGCACACAACATAGTGTATACAAACACACACACACACACACACACACATACCTGCCTGGCCTGCATTTGAGCAGTAAGAGTGTCAATAACTAATGCTTCCACTCTAAAAAGTGATTTCCACTCCTCGTTTGAATGCTCATAGTTTGAAAGGTTTACATGTTATGGAAAAACAGTTTAGTGTTGTGAAGAGAGAACAAGTTGTCCTTCGTTTTAAAGTTTGAATCACATTGCCATGTGCAAGTATAAGAGAGCTAGGTGATTCTGAAAAAAGATGAAATTTTGTGTTCAAAAAGAAATTCCCATTCATTTCCAATGGAGAATCATGCCTGTTTTGTTTTGGGAATAACTTTGGGAAAAATTGGAATTTCAACACCAAAAGTCATAGCACCCCTCCCCCGATCGAGCCGCACGTTTTGATGTATATATTGTTGGGGTTTTCTCAAAGCTGCGGGACGAGTTACACGCCGAAATATGGCAAAAGAGAATTGTAAAGTAAACACTAGAAAATTCCAGGGAAATTTTGAGTGCCACGGGGCTACTGCCGGGACGAGTACAGCAGAGAGTAGCACACAGAGCACAAGGCAGGAGCAACATGCACTAACTCTATGCACGACACTACAGCACTTTACACTTCGCATATAATGTTAGCACACTACATAGTGTGTACAAAACACACACACAAAGACACACACACACACACACACACACACACCTGCCTGGCCTGCATTTGAGCAGTAAGAGTGTCAATAACTGACGCTTCCACTCTTAACTTTGAAGAAAAAGTGATTTCCACTCCTCGTTTGACTGCTCATAGTTTGAAAAGTTTACATGTTATGTTAAAACAGTTTAGTGTTGTGAAGAGAGCACAAGTTTTCCTCCGTTTTAAAGTTTGAATCACATTTCTATGTGCAAGTAAAAGAGAGCTAGGTGATTCTGAAAAAAGATGAAATTTTGTGTTCAAAAAGAATTTCCCATTCATTCCCAATGGAGAATTATGCCTGTTTTGTTTTGGGAATAACTTTGGGAAAAATTGGAATTTCAACACCAAAAGTCATAGCACCCCTCCCCCGATCGAGCCGCACGTTTTGATGTATATATTGTTGGGGTTTTCTCAAAGCTGCGGGACGAGTTACACGCCGAAATATGGCAAAAGAGAATTGTAAAGTAAACACTAGAAAATTGCAGGGAAATTTTGAGTGCCACGGGGCTACTGCCGGGACGAGTACAGCAGAGAGTAGCACACAGAGCACAAGGCAGTAGCAACATGCACTAACTCTAAGCACTACACTACAGCAC
>NC_070596.1:4184299-4204299 GCF_027409825.1 Scomber japonicus | reverse complement strand
TTTGTTTTGGGAATAACTTTGGGAAAAATTGCAATTTCAACACCAAAAGTCATAGCACCCCTCCCCCGATCGAGCCGAACGTTTTGATGTATATATTGTTGGGGTTTTCTCAAAGCTGCGGGACGAGTTACGCGCCGAAATATGGCAAAAGAGAATTGTAAAGTAAACACTAGAAAATTCCAGGGAAATTTTGAGTGCCACGGGGCTACTGCCGGGACGAGTACAGCAGAGAGTAGGAACATGCACTAACTCTATGCACGACACTACAGCACTTGACGCTTCACACATACCCTGTATTAGCACACAACATAGTGTGTACAAAGACACACACACACACACACACACACACACACACACACCTGCCTGGCCTGCATTTGAGCAGTAAGAGTGTCAATAACTGATGTTTCCACTCTAACTTTCAAGAAAAATTGACTTCCACTCCTCGTTTGACTGATCATACTTTTAAAAGTTTACATGTTATGTTAAAACAGTTTAGTGTTGTGAAGAGAGCACAAGTTTACTGCCGGGACGAGTAAACAATTTATTTCCAGTGTTCAAAAGTCACCCTGATCATATAACACTAAGTAACTTTTACTGTGGCAGTATTAAGTACATCTTACTGGTCAGTATCAAGTGTAACAGTAGATGTACGCAGAGAGTAGCACACAGAGCACAAGGCAGTAGCAACATGCACTAACTCTAATCACTACAACACAGTGTGTACACACACACACACACACACACACACACACACACACACACACACACACACACACACACACACACACACACACACACACACACCAGCCTGCATTTGAGCAGTAAGACTGTCAGTATAATTCATATGTATATATAGAGACAGAGTATCAATACTAGCTCGGCCACTACCTCAGTTAACTGGCAAAACAGACAGACAGGTAGAATTAGCCAATCACAAAAAGGTAGATCAGTTTAGCCAATCACAAAAAAGTAGGTCAGATTCTGCCCAGCGACAGGTTGCCAAGGTCAGCTAAGGCCCTGCGGTTGCTACGGCGATTTCAGGATCTGCCTTGAAAAATTCTAAAGGATTTGGCTTCTGACAAGGTCCCGAACAATTGCAAACTGTGAGAAAACCGTAACTCCTGTCCAAAAACTGAAAACACCGTGAGAGACACAGAAGCCGGCAGATTCTGACAGTGTTTATTTTATTCAGATATTCCTTAAAATGAGCGAGTAAGCTCAGTGTGAACACAGAGTGAGATTCTTTTGAAATAAGAAGACGATTACATTGGGTTTAATGGGGAGCGAGACAGGTATTGCCGCCGGTCTCGGCCCCCCCGTTTAAATTTTGTGCAGACCCCGCCTGTCAAAGTCACATTTTATGAATCCCAACACCTATGTCTACATTTTGACAAAAAATTATTTGTCTCCTTTTTACGGTTTGGCCGTGAGCTCGAGTTAAAAATAAAAATGAATGTTATGCATTACTGCTTCTCACACTCTAGCTAACTGCCGCTTCCACTCTAACTTTGACGAAAAAGTGATTTCCACTCCTCGTTTGAATGCTCATAGTTTGAAAAGTTTACATGTTATGTAAAAACAGTTTGGTATTTTTCCAGAGATCACAAATTTCCCTCCGTTTTAAAGTTTGAATCACGTTTCTACGTGCAAGTATGACAGAGCTAGGTGCCTCTGAAAAAAGGTGAAAAAAGGTGAAATTTTTGGGGGTTTTCAAAAAATTCCCATTCATTTTCAATGGAGAATTATGCCTGTTTTGTTTTGGGAATAACTTTGGGAAAAATTGGATTGTCAACACCAAAAGTCATAGCACCCCTCCCCCGATCGAGCCGCACGTTTTGATGTATATATTGTTGGGGTTTTCTCAAAGCTACAGGAGGAGTTACGCGCCGAAATATGGCAAAAGAGAATTGTAAAGTAAACACTAGAAAATTCCAGGGAAATTTTGAGTGCCACGGGGCTACTGCCGGGACGAGTACAGCAGAGAGTAGCACACAGAGCACAAGGCAGGCGCAACATGCACTAACTCTATGCACGACACTACAGCACTTTACACTTCACATATAATGTTAGCACACTACATAGTGTGTACAAAACACACACACACACACACACACACACACACACACACACACACACACACACACCTGCCTGGCCTGCATTTGAGCAGTAAGAGTGTCAATAACTGCCGCTTCCACTCTTAACTTTGAAGAAAAAGTGATTTCCACTCCTCGTTTGACTGCTCATACTTTGAAAAGTTTACAGGTTATGTTAAAACAGTTTAATGTTGTGAAGAGAGCACAAGTTTTCCTCTGTTTTAAAGTCTGAATCACATTTCTATGTGCAAGTATGAGAGAGCTAGGTGATTCTGAAAAAAGAAGAAATTTTTTGTTCAAAAAGAAATTCCCATTCATTTCCAATGGAGAATTATGCCGATATTGTTTTGGGAATAACTTTGGGAAACTTTGGAATTTCAACATTAACATATAATTTTGATGTATATATTGTCGAGGTTTCCTCAAAGCTGCGGGAGGAGTTACGCGCCGAAATTTGGCAAAAGAGAATTGTAAAGTAAACACTAGAAAATTCCAGGGAAATTTTGAGTGCCACGGGGCTACTGCCGGGACGAGTACATGATTTATTTCCAGTGTTCAAAAGTCACCCTGATCATATAACACTAAGTAACTTTTACTGTGGCAGTATTAAGAACATCTTACTGGTCAGTATCAAGTGTAACAGTAGATGTAAGCAGAGAGTAGCAACATGCACTAACTCTAAGCACTACACTACATCACTTTACACTTCACATATACTCTGTGATAGCACAATACAGTGTGTATTAACACAACACAAACACAAACACACACACACACACACACACACACACACACACACACACACACACATCAGCTGACACATCAGCGTGATTTTATTACGGCGGAGGGACAGAGGAGACCCGCAGAAGGGACAGAGGAAACCCGGGAAGGACAGAGGAGACTCGGGAGGGACAGAGGATACCCAGCGTAGGAGCGGAGAGTGAAGGCAGCAGACGCTGCTCTGCCTGCTCTGCCGGACAGGTGAGTAACATCAGCGCTGCTTCACATAAAGTGTTATAACGTTACCTGCTGACATTCAGCTCACTGTCTAGTTAGTCAGTACTATATGTTATATGTTTGTTTACAGACATGAAGACATAACAACTAACTACTGCTAGTTTATACTCCGTTGTGTTTTATTACATAAACAGATTAATACACAGATAAACACATTGACTCTATTCATCCCAGATTTGATTTAGAGCAGCATGTTATCAGTATCTATAATATGATGTTTGTTTCATTCAGATCAAGGTCTGCTCATTTCCTAAACTAAAATAAAATCAGCACATTTTTTCTATTATTATTATTATTAATATTATTATTATTATTATATTATTATATTATTATTATTATTATTATTATTATTCATCATTATTATTATTATTATTATTATTTATTATTATTATATTATTATTATTATTATTATTATTATTATTATATTATTATTATTATATTATTATATTATTATTATTATTATATTATTATTCATCATTATTATTATTATTATTATTATTTATTATTATTATTATTGTTGTTATTATATTATTATTATTATTATTATTATTACTATTATATTATTATATTATTATTATTATCATTATTATTCATCATTATTATTATTATTATTATTATTATTATTTATAATAATAATAATTATTATTATTATTTATTATTATTTTATTATGATTATTATTATTATTATTATTATGTTATTATTATTATTATTATTATTATTCATTATTATTATTATTATTATTATTATTATTTATTATTATTGTTATTGATTATTATTCATATTATTATTAATATTATTATTATTATTCATTATTATTATTATTCATTATTATCATTATTATTATTATTATTTTCTCCACACAGTTACATTGTGACTGTATATGAATGTTTAACATTACACATTACTGTAGCATCACATCAGTCTTCTCAGTTATCCAGTAACAATGACATGAGACTAATAATGGCTCTGTATTTATTCTTTTTAAAGGCATCCCAGACCCTGCTCCTCAGACCTGAACCCTGCTCCTCAGACCTGAACCCTGCTCCTCAGACCTGGACCCTGCTCCTCAGACCTGGACCCTGCTCCTCAGACCTGGTCCTTAGACCCCTGCCCCAGCTCTCAGTTCAATATCTCATTTCTATTCCCCTCAATAAATGTATTTCCCTTCAGTCATGCCTCCTCTCCTCTGTGTCACACACTTAGAGTAACAAGCTTCAACTAACAACTGAGTATCTAACTATATAAGACTAACTAACTATGTCATTTATAAATATGTTTGTGTACATTATTATTATTTCTACTGATATTGTGATTGTTCTGTTTTATACTGATAATAATACATAGATAGTCATTTTACTCTATTACAAACACCCTTGTGTTATTTTCCATATTTATTTTAATACAGTGTGAGTGACAGATCTCCACACACAGCAGCTTAGTATCACTACTCTTCTGTCTCTAAGTGCTTCATGTTGGAGGGAATCTACATCTCTGGCAGAAACACCAGGCTGGCTGACCCTGGACTGGGTGAGGTGATGCTGTAGGTCTCCAGGTGATGAAGACAGGGTGAGGTGATGCTGTAGGTCTCCAGGTGATGAAGACAGGGTGAGGTGATGCAGTAGGTCTCCAGGTGATGAAGACAGGGTGAGGTGATGCTGTAGGTCTCCAGGTGATGAAGACAGGGTGAGGTGATGCTGTAGGTCTCCAGGTGATGAAGACAGTAGGTTGAACATCATGCTTGGGTCTCTCATCAGACAGTGCAGCAGCTGATGAGACTGCTCAAGGTCCAGGTCCTGAATTATCTCCTGGAATGAGAAGATTGTTAATATTGTGTTAGTTCATAAGTCAGATTTTATCAGTTCAGAGGTAATGCTGTACTGATGTAATCTGACCTTATTTCACAGGATAGGAGTATTTATGGAGGGAATTTATGAAATAATAAAAACAAACAAAGCAACATACTTACTCAGCTGTAAGTCTGCTCACCTGTAGCTCTCCTGGTTTCAGGCTCATTGAACTGGTTGACCTCTGACCTCTGCCTCTTCCTCCCCCGCAGGAACAGAGTCACACCATGATAGTAATGACACGTACATAAAATCAGACATATTACCTGTAAACTTAAATATAAATATAACTATAAATATACTATCAATATATCACTCAAATATTAAGATTTTTTCTCATAGTTTTGCCGTACAACACAAAACAATACAATATTTTGTCCACAGTAAATGAATAATTAATCACTTCATTCAAATGACCTGACACAGTCACATTTATTTATTCATTTATTTATTTTTTTCATTTATTTATTTCTGTATTTCTAAATTTCCACATTTTTTTATGTCTGTCTCCATATGTTAACCTGGTGGGCGATAATAACATTAGTCTTAAGGTCTAAGTTGTGTAAAAATCAGCGTCTGTCTCTCCTAAACACCCCCCCCCCCCATCAAGTGTCACCTGTCAATCAAAGTCAACAGCTATACTATCGCTGAGCGCTTTCGGCCGCTAGCGCGGCCGAGCTAGCAGCCGTGTTGACTCGGTTAACTGGCAAAACAGACAGACAGGAAGAATTGGCCAATCACAAAAAGGTAGATCAGTTTAGCCAATCACAAAAAAGTAGGTCAGATTCTGCCCAGCAACAGGTTGCTAAGGTCAGCTAAGGCCCTGCGGTTGCTACGGCGATTTCAGGCTCTGCCTTGAAAAAAGTCTCAGAATTCTAAAAAGTTTGGCTTCTGACAAGGTTCCGAACAATTGCAAACTGTGAGAAAACCGTAACTCCTGTCCAAAAACCGAAAACACCGTGAGAGACACAGAAGCCGGCAGATTCTGACAGTGTTTATTTTATTCAGATATTCCTTAAAATGAGCGAGTAAGCTCAGTGCGAACACAGAGTGAGATTCATTTGAAAAGAGAAGACGATTACATTAGGTTTAATGGGGAGCGAGACAGGGATTGCCGCCGGTCTCGCCCCCCCCGTTTAAATTTTGAATTTATGAATCCCAACACCTATGTCTATATTTTGACCAAAAATTATTTGTCTGCTGTTTACGGTTTGGCCGTGAGCTCAAGTTAAAAATAAAAATTAAGGTTATGGTTTACTGCTTCTCACACTCTAGCTAACTGCCGCTTCCACTCTAACTTTGACGAAAAAGTGATTTCCACTCCTCATTTGACTGCTCATAGTTTGAAAAGTTTACATGTTATGTTAAAATAGTTTGTATTTTTCCAGAGAGAACAAGTTTTCCTCCGTTTAAAAGTTTAAATCATGTTTCTACGTGCACGTATGAGAGAGCTAGGTGACTCTGAAAAAAGGTGAATTTTTGTGGTTTTAAAAAAAAATTCCCATTCATTTCCAATGGAGAAATATTCCCGGTTTTTTGGGAATAACTTTGGGAAACTTTGGAATTTCAACACCAAAAGTCATAGCACCCCTCCCCCGATCGAGCCGCACGTTTTGATGTATATATTGTCGGGGTTTTCTCAAAACTGTGGGAGGAGTTACGCGCCGAAAAACGGCGGAAGAATAAAAAGAAAAAAAATAATATTAAGTATGGAGAAGATTAATAGTTGCCTCGGGCTTCGCCCGAGGCATTCCTCTCCAGCTTCTGGAGTGGAATGCCTCGGGGCTTGAACCCCGTGGCACTAACTAGAAAATTCCAGGGAAATTTTGAGTGCCACGGGGCTACTGCCGGGACGAGTACAGCAGAGAGTAGCACAGAGAGCACAAGGCAGTAGCAACATGCACTAACTCTAAGCACTACACTAAAGCACTTGACGCTTCACACATACCCTGTATTAGCACACAACATAGTGTATACAAACACTCACACACACACACACACACACACACACACACCATACCTGCCTGGCCTGCATTTGAGCAGTAAGAGTGTCAATAACTAATGCTTCCACTCTAACTTTGAAGAAAAAGTGATTTCCACTTCTCGTTTGAATGCTCATAGTTTGAAAAGTTTACATGTTATGTTAAAACAGTTTAGTGTTGTGAAGAGAGAACAAGTTGTCCTTCGTTTTAAAGTTTGAATCACATTTCCATGTGCAAGTATAAGAGAGCTCGGTGACTCTGAAAAAAGATGAAATTTTGTGTTCAAAAAGAAATTCCCATTCATTTCCAATGGAGAATTATGCCTGTTTTGTTTTGGGAATAACTTTGGGAAAAATAGGAATTTCAACACCAAAAGTCATAGCACCTCTTTCCCGATCGAGCCGCACGTTTTGATGTATATATTGTCGGGGTTTTCTCAAAACTGTGGGAAGAGTTACGCGCCGAAATATGGCAAAAGAGAATTGTAAAGTAAACACTAGAAAATTCCAGGGAAATTTTGAGTGCCACGGGGCTACTGCCGGGACGAGTACATGATTTATTTCCAGTGTTCAAAAGTCACCCTGATCATATAACACTAAGTAACTTTTACTGTGGCAGTATTAAGTACTTCTTACTGGTCAGTATCAAGTGTAACAGTAGATGTAAGCAGAGAGTAGCACAGAGAGCACAAGGTAGTAGCAACATGCACTAACTCTAAGCACTACACTACAGCACTTTACACTTCACACATAATGTTAGCACACTACACAGTGTGTACAAACACTCACACACAAAGACACACACACACACACAAACACACACCTGCCTGGCCTGCATTTGAGCAGCAAGAGTGTCAATAACTGCGGCTTCCACTCTTAACTTTGAAGAAAAAGTGATTTCCACTCCTCGTTTGACTGCTCATAGTTTGAAAAGTTTACATGTTATGTTAAAACAGTTTAGTGTTGTGAAGAGAGCACAAGTTTTCCTTCGTTTTAAAATTTGAATCACATTTCTATGTGCAAGTATAAGAGAGCTAGGTGACTCTGAAAAAAGATGAAATTTTGTGTTCAAAAAGAAATTCCCATTCATTTCCAATGGAGAATTATGCCTGTTTTGTTTTGGGAATAACTTTGGGAAAAATTGGAATTTCAACACCAAAAGTCATAGCACCCCTCCCCTGATCGAGCCGCACGTTTTGATGTATATATTGTTGGGGTTATCTCAAAGCTGCGGGACGAGTTACGCGCCGAAATATGGCAAAAGAGAATTGTAAAATAAACACTAGACTAGAAAATTCCAGGGAAATTTTGAGTGCCACGGGGCTACTGCCGGGACGAGTACAGCAGAGAGTAGCACACAGAGCACAAAGCAGTAGGAATATGCACTAACTCTATGCACGACACTACAGCACACACACACACACACACACACACACACACACACACACACACACACACCATACCTGCCTGGCCTGCATTTGAGCAGTAAGACTGTCAATAACTGACGCTTCCCACTCTAACTTTGAAGAAAAAGTGATTTCCACTCCTCGTTTGACTGCTCATAGTTTGAAAAGTTTACATGTTATGTTAAAACAGTTTAGTGTTTTGGAGAGAGCACAAGTTTTCCTTCGTTTTAAAGTTTGAATCACATTTCTATGTGCAAGTATAAGAGAGCTAGGTGATTCTGAAAAAAGATGAAATTTTGTGTTCAAAAAGAAATTTCCATTCATTTTCTATGGAGAATAATGCCTATTTTGTTTTGGGAATAACTTTGGGAAAAATAGGAATTTCAACACCAAAAGTCATAGCACCTCTTTACCGATCGAGCCGCACGTTTTGATGTATATATTGTTGGGGTTTTCTCAAAGCTGTGGGAGGAGTTACGCGCCGAAATATGGCAAAAGAGAATTGTAAAGTAACCACTAGAAAATTCCAGGGAAATTTTGAGTGCCACGGGGCTACTGCCGGGACAAGTACAGCAGAGAGTAGCACACAGAGCACAAGGCAGTAGCAACATGCACTAACCCTATGCACGACACTACAGCATTTGACGCTTCACACATACCCTGTATTAGCACACAACATAGTGTGTACAAACACACACACAAAGACACACACAAAGACACACACATACCTGCCTGGCCTGCATTTGAGCAGTAAGAGTGTCAATAACTAATGCTTCCACTCTAACTTTGAAGAAAAAGTGATTTCCACTCCTCGTTTGAATGCTCATAGTTTGAAAAGTATACATGTTATGTTAAAACAGTTTAGTGTTGTGAAGAGAGAACAAGTTGTCCTTCGTTTTAAAGTTTGAATCACATTTCTATGTGCAAGTATGAGAGAGCTAGGTGACTCTGAAAAAAGATGAAATTTTGTGTTCAAAAAGAAATTCCCATTCATTTCCAATGGAGAATCATGCCTATTTTGTTTTGGGAATAACTTTGGGAAAAATAGGAATTTCAACACCAAAAGTCATAGCACCCATCCCCCGATCGAGCCGCACGTTTTGATGTATATATTGTCGGGGTTTTCTCAAAGCTGCGGGAGGAGTTACGCGCCGAAATATGGCAAAAGAGAATTGTAAAGTAAACACTAGAAAATTCCAGGGAAATTTTGAGTGCCACGGGGCTACTGCCGGGATGAGTACACGATTTATTTCCAGTGTTCAAAAGTCACCCTGATCATATAACACTAAATAACTTTTACTGTGGCAGTATTAAGTACATCTTACTGGTCAGTATCAAGTGTAACAGTAGATGTAAGCAGAGAGTAGCACACAGAGCACAAGGCAGTAGCATCATGCACTAACTCTATGCACGACACTACAGCACTTGACGCTTCACACATACCCTGTATTAGCACACAACATAGTGTGTACAAACACACACACACACACATACCTGCCTGGCCTGCATTTGAGCAGTAAGAGTGTCAATAACTAATGCTTCCACTCTAACTTTGAAGAAAAAGTGATTTCCACTCCTCGTTTGAATGCTCATAGTTTGAAAAGTTTACATGTTATGGAAAAACAGTTTAGTGCTGTGAAGAGAGAACAAGCTGTCCTTCGTTTTAAAGTTTGAATCACATTTCCATGTGCAAGTATAAGAGAGCTAGGTGACTCTGAAAAAAGATGAAATTTTGTGTTCAAAAAGAAATTCCCATACATTTCCAATGGAGAACTATACCTGTTTTGTTTTGGGAATAACTTTGGGAAAAATTGGAATTTCAACACCAAAAGTCATAGCACCTCTTTCCCGATCGAGCCGCACGTTTTGATGTATATATTGTCGGGGTTTTCTCAAAACTGTGGGAAGAGTTACGCGCCGAAATATGGCAAAAGAGAATTGTAAAGTAAACACTAGAAAATTCCAGGGAAATTTTGAGTGCCACGGGGCTACTGCCGGGACGAGTACATGATTTATTTCCAGTGTTCAAAAGTCACCCTGATCATATAACACTAAGTAACTTTTACTGTGGCAGTATTAAGTACTTCTTACTGGTCAGTATC
Source organism: Scomber japonicus (assembly GCF_027409825.1). Classification (NCBI taxonomy): domain Eukaryota; kingdom Metazoa; phylum Chordata; class Actinopteri; order Scombriformes; family Scombridae; genus Scomber; species Scomber japonicus. The sequence continues at coordinate 4,193,855 of NC_070596.1, read as the reverse complement.
AAGTGTAACAGTAGATGTAAGCAGAGAGTAGCACAGAGAGCACAAGGTAGTAGCAACATGCACTAACTCTAAGCACTACACTACAGCACTTTACACTTCACACATAATGTTAGCACACTACACAGTGTGTACAAACACTCACACACAAAGACACACACACACACACAAACACACACCTGCCTGGCCTGCATTTGAGCAGCAAGAGTGTCAATAACTGCGGCTTCCACTCTTAACTTTGAAGAAAAAGTGATTTCCACTCCTCGTTTGACTGCTCATAGTTTGAAAAGTTTACATGTTATGTTAAAACAGTTTAGTGTTGTGAAGAGAGCACAAGTTTTCCTTCGTTTTAAAATTTGAATCACATTTCTATGTGCAAGTATAAGAGAGCTAGGTGACTCTGAAAAAAGATGAAATTTTGTGTTCAAAAAGAAATTCCCATTCATTTCCAATGGAGAATTATGCCTGTTTTGTTTTGGGAATAACTTTGGGAAAAATTGGAATTTCAACACCAAAAGTCATAGCACCCCTCCCCTGATCGAGCCGCACGTTTTGATGTATATATTGTTGGGGTTATCTCAAAGCTGCGGGACGAGTTACGCGCCGAAATATGGCAAAAGAGAATTGTAAAATAAACACTAGACTAGAAAATTCCAGGGAAATTTTGAGTGCCACGGGGCTACTGCCGGGACGAGTACAGCAGAGAGTAGCACACAGAGCACAAAGCAGTAGGAATATGCACTAACTCTATGCACGACACTACAGCACACACACACACACACACACACACACACACACACACACACACACACACCATACCTGCCTGGCCTGCATTTGAGCAGTAAGACTGTCAATAACTGACGCTTCCCACTCTAACTTTGAAGAAAAAGTGATTTCCACTCCTCGTTTGACTGCTCATAGTTTGAAAAGTTTACATGTTATGTTAAAACAGTTTAGTGTTTTGGAGAGAGCACAAGTTTTCCTTCGTTTTAAAGTTTGAATCACATTTCTATGTGCAAGTATAAGAGAGCTAGGTGATTCTGAAAAAAGATGAAATTTTGTGTTCAAAAAGAAATTTCCATTCATTTTCTATGGAGAATAATGCCTATTTTGTTTTGGGAATAACTTTGGGAAAAATAGGAATTTCAACACCAAAAGTCATAGCACCTCTTTACCGATCGAGCCGCACGTTTTGATGTATATATTGTTGGGGTTTTCTCAAAGCTGTGGGAGGAGTTACGCGCCGAAATATGGCAAAAGAGAATTGTAAAGTAACCACTAGAAAATTCCAGGGAAATTTTGAGTGCCACGGGGCTACTGCCGGGACAAGTACAGCAGAGAGTAGCACACAGAGCACAAGGCAGTAGCAACATGCACTAACCCTATGCACGACACTACAGCATTTGACGCTTCACACATACCCTGTATTAGCACACAACATAGTGTGTACAAACACACACACAAAGACACACACAAAGACACACACATACCTGCCTGGCCTGCATTTGAGCAGTAAGAGTGTCAATAACTAATGCTTCCACTCTAACTTTGAAGAAAAAGTGATTTCCACTCCTCGTTTGAATGCTCATAGTTTGAAAAGTATACATGTTATGTTAAAACAGTTTAGTGTTGTGAAGAGAGAACAAGTTGTCCTTCGTTTTAAAGTTTGAATCACATTTCTATGTGCAAGTATGAGAGAGCTAGGTGACTCTGAAAAAAGATGAAATTTTGTGTTCAAAAAGAAATTCCCATTCATTTCCAATGGAGAATCATGCCTATTTTGTTTTGGGAATAACTTTGGGAAAAATAGGAATTTCAACACCAAAAGTCATAGCACCCATCCCCCGATCGAGCCGCACGTTTTGATGTATATATTGTCGGGGTTTTCTCAAAGCTGCGGGAGGAGTTACGCGCCGAAATATGGCAAAAGAGAATTGTAAAGTAAACACTAGAAAATTCCAGGGAAATTTTGAGTGCCACGGGGCTACTGCCGGGATGAGTACACGATTTATTTCCAGTGTTCAAAAGTCACCCTGATCATATAACACTAAATAACTTTTACTGTGGCAGTATTAAGTACATCTTACTGGTCAGTATCAAGTGTAACAGTAGATGTAAGCAGAGAGTAGCACACAGAGCACAAGGCAGTAGCATCATGCACTAACTCTATGCACGACACTACAGCACTTGACGCTTCACACATACCCTGTATTAGCACACAACATAGTGTGTACAAACACACACACACACACATACCTGCCTGGCCTGCATTTGAGCAGTAAGAGTGTCAATAACTAATGCTTCCACTCTAACTTTGAAGAAAAAGTGATTTCCACTCCTCGTTTGAATGCTCATAGTTTGAAAAGTTTACATGTTATGGAAAAACAGTTTAGTGCTGTGAAGAGAGAACAAGCTGTCCTTCGTTTTAAAGTTTGAATCACATTTCCATGTGCAAGTATAAGAGAGCTAGGTGACTCTGAAAAAAGATGAAATTTTGTGTTCAAAAAGAAATTCCCATACATTTCCAATGGAGAACTATACCTGTTTTGTTTTGGGAATAACTTTGGGAAAAATTGGAATTTCAACACCAAAAGTCATAGCACCCCTCCCCCGATCGAGCCGCACGTTTTGATGTATATATTGTTGGGGTTTTCTCAAAGCTGCGGGACGAGTTACACGCCGAAATATGGCAAAAGAGAATTGTAAAGCAAACACTATAAAATTCCAGGGAAATTTTGAGTGCCACGGGGCTACTGCCGGGACGAGTACATGATTTATTTCCAGTGTTCAAAAGTCACCCTGATCATATAACACTAAGTAACTTTTACTGTGGCAGTATTAAGTACATCTTACTAGTCAGTATCAAGTGTAACAGTAGATGTAAGCAGAGAGTAGCAACATGCACTAACTCTAAGCACTACACTACATCACTTTACACTTCACATATACTCTGTGATAGCACAATACAGTGTGTATTAACACAACACAAACACACACACACACACACACACACACACACACACCTGCCTGGCCTGCATTTGAGCAGTAAGAGTGTCAATAACTGACACTTCCACTCTAACTTTGAAGAAAAAGTGATTTCCACTCCTTGTTTGACTGCTCATAGTTTGAAAAGTTTACATGTTATGTTAAAACAGTTTAGTGTTGTGAAGAGAGCACAAGTTTTCCTTCGTTTTAAAGTTTGAATCACATTTCTATGTGCAGGTATGAGAGAGCTAGGTGACTCTGAAAAAAGTTGAAATTTTGTGTTTAAAAAGAAATTCCCATTCATTTCCAATGGAGAATTATGCCTGTTTTGTTTTGGGAATAACTTTGGGAAAAATTGGAATTTCAACACCAAAAGTCATAGCACCCCTCCCCCGATCGAGCCGCACGTTTTGATGTATATATTGTTGGGGTTTTCTCAAAGCTGTGGGAGGAGTTACGCGCCGAAATATGGCAAAAGAGAATTGTAAAGTAAACACTAGAAAATCCCAGGGAAATTTTGAGTGCCACGGGGCTACTGCCGGGACGAGTACATGATTTATTTCCAGTGTTCAAAAGTCACCCTGATCATATAACACTAAGTAACTTTTACTGTGGCAGTATTAACTACATCTTACTGGTCAGTATCAAGTGTAACAGTAGATGTAAGCAGAGAGTAGCACACAGAGCACAAGGCAGTAGCAACATGCACTAACTCTAAGCACTACAACACAGTGTGTACACACACACACACACACACACACACACACACACACACACACACACACACACACACCAGCCTGCATTTGAGCAGTAAGACTGTCAGCATAATTCATATGTATATATAGAGAGAGAGTATCAATACTAGCTCGGCTGCTACCCCAGTTAACTGGCAAAACAGACAGACAGGTAGAATTAGCCAATCACAAAAAGGTAGATCAGTTTAGCCAATCACAAAAAAGTAGGTCAGATTCTGCCCAGCAACAGGTTGCCAAGGTCAGCTAAGGCCCTGCGGTTGCTACGGCGATTTCAGGATCTGCCTTGAAAAATGTCTCAAAATTCTAAAGGATTTGGCTTCTGACAAGGTCCCGAACAATTGCAAACTGTGAGAAAACCGTAACTCCTGTCCAAAAACCAAAAACACCGTGAGAGACACAGAAGCCGGCAGATTCTGACAGTGTTTATTTTATTCAGATATTCCTTAAAATGAGCGAGTAAGCTCAGTGCGAACACAGAGTGAGATTCTTTTGAAATAAGAAGACGATTACATTAGGTTTTAATGGGGAGCGAGACAGGTATTGCCGCCGGTCTCGGCCCCCCCGTTTAAATTTTGTGCAGATCCCGCCTGTCAAAGTCACATTTTATGAATCCCAACACCTATGTCTACATTTTGACAAAAAATTATTTGTCTCCTTTTTACGGTTTGGCCGTGAGCTCGAGTTAAAAATAAAAATTAAGGTTATGGTTTACTGCTTCTCACACTCTAGCTAACTGCTGCTTCCACTCTAACTTTGACGAAAAAGTGATTTCCACTCCTCGTTTGACTGCTCATAGTTTGAAAAGTTTACATGTTATGTCAAAACAGTTTGGTATTTTTCCAGAGAGGACAAGTTTTCCTCCGTTTTGAAGTTTTAATCACGTTTCTACGTGCACGTATGAGCGAGCTACGTGACTCTGAAAAAAGGTAAAAAAAAGGTGAAATTTTGGAGGATTTTCAAAAAATTCCCATTCATTTCCAATGGAGAAATATTCCCGTTTTTTTGGGAATAACTTTGGGAAACTTTGGAATTTCAACACCAAAAGTCATAGCACCCCTCCCCCGATCGAGCCGCACGTTTTGATGTATATATTGTCGGGGTTTTCTCAAAGCTGTGGGAGGAGTTACGCGCCGAAAAACGGCGGAAGAAGAATAATAAGTATGGAGAAGATTAATAGTTGCCTCGGGGCTAGAACCCCGTGGCACTAACTAGACTAGAAAATTCCAGGGAAATTTTGAGTGCCACGGGGCTACTGCCGGGACGAGTACAGCAGAGAGTAGCACACAGAGCACAAAGCAGTAGGAATATGCACTAACTCTATGCACGACACTACAGCACACACACACACACACACACACACACACACACACACCATACCTGCCTGGCCTGCATTTGAGCAGTAAGACTGTCAATAACTGACGCTTCCCACTCTAACTTTGAAGAAAAAGTGATTTCCACTCCTCGTTTGACTGCTCATAGTTTGAAAAGTTTACATGTTATGTTAAAACAGTTTAGTGTTTTGGAGAGAGCACAAGTTTTCCTTCGTTTTAAAATTTGAATCACATTTCTATGTGCAAGTATAAGAGAGCTAGGTGACTCTGAAAAAAGATGAAATTTTGTGTTCAAAAAGAAATTCCCATTCATTTCCAATGGAGAATTATGCCTGTTTTGTTTTGGGAATAACTTTGGGAAAAATTGGAATTTCAACACCAAAAGTCATAGCACCCCTCCCCTGATCGAGCCGCACGTTTTGATGTATATATTGTTGGGGTTATCTCAAAGCTGCGGGACGAGTTACGCGCCGAAATATGGCAAAAGAGAATTGTAAAATAAACACTAGACTAGAAAATTCCAGGGAAATTTTGAGTGCCACGGGGCTACTGCCGGGACGAGTACAGCAGAGAGTAGCACACAGAGCACAAAGCAGTAGGAATATGCACTAACTCTATGCACGACACTACAGCACACACACACACACACACACACACACACACACACACACACACACACACACCATACCTGCCTGGCCTGCATTTGAGCAGTAAGACTGTCAATAACTGACGCTTCCCACTCTAACTTTGAAGAAAAAGTGATTTCCACTCCTCGTTTGACTGCTCATAGTTTGAAAAGTTTACATGTTATGTTAAAACAGTTTAGTGTTTTGGAGAGAGCACAAGTTTTCCTTCGTTTTAAAGTTTGAATCACATTTCTATGTGCAAGTATAAGAGAGCTAGGTGATTCTGAAAAAAGATGAAATTTTGTGTTCAAAAAGAAATTTCCATTCATTTTCTATGGAGAATAATGCCTATTTTGTTTTGGGAATAACTTTGGGAAAAATAGGAATTTCAACACCAAAAGTCATAGCACCTCTTTACCGATCGAGCCGCACGTTTTGATGTATATATTGTTGGGGTTTTCTCAAAGCTGTGGGAGGAGTTACGCGCCGAAATATGGCAAAAGAGAATTGTAAAGTAACCACTAGAAAATTCCAGGGAAATTTTGAGTGCCACGGGGCTACTGCCGGGACAAGTACAGCAGAGAGTAGCACACAGAGCACAAGGCAGTAGCAACATGCACTAACCCTATGCACGACACTACAGCATTTGACGCTTCACACATACCCTGTATTAGCACACAACATAGTGTGTACAAACACACACACAAAGACACACACAAAGACACACACATACCTGCCTGGCCTGCATTTGAGCAGTAAGAGTGTCAATAACTAATGCTTCCACTCTAACTTTGAAGAAAAAGTGATTTCCACTCCTCGTTTGAATGCTCATAGTTTGAAAAGTATACATGTTATGTTAAAACAGTTTAGTGTTGTGAAGAGAGAACAAGTTGTCCTTCGTTTTAAAGTTTGAATCACATTTCTATGTGCAAGTATGAGAGAGCTAGGTGACTCTGAAAAAAGATGAAATTTTGTGTTCAAAAAGAAATTCCCATTCATTTCCAATGGAGAATCATGCCTATTTTGTTTTGGGAATAACTTTGGGAAAAATAGGAATTTCAACACCAAAAGTCATAGCACCCATCCCCCGATCGAGCCGCACGTTTTGATGTATATATTGTCGGGGTTTTCTCAAAGCTGCGGGAGGAGTTACGCGCCGAAATATGGCAAAAGAGAATTGTAAAGTAAACACTAGAAAATTCCAGGGAAATTTTGAGTGCCACGGGGCTACTGCCGGGATGAGTACACGATTTATTTCCAGTGTTCAAAAGTCACCCTGATCATATAACACTAAATAACTTTTACTGTGGCAGTATTAAGTACATCTTACTGGTCAGTATCAAGTGTAACAGTAGATGTAAGCAGAGAGTAGCACACAGAGCACAAGGCAGTAGCATCATGCACTAACTCTATGCACGACACTACAGCACTTGACGCTTCACACATACCCTGTATTAGCACACAACATAGTGTGTACAAACACACACACACACACATACCTGCCTGGCCTGCATTTGAGCAGTAAGAGTGTCAATAACTAATGCTTCCACTCTAACTTTGAAGAAAAAGTGATTTCCACTCCTCGTTTGAATGCTCATAGTTTGAAAAGTTTACATGTTATGGAAAAACAGTTTAGTGCTGTGAAGAGAGAACAAGCTGTCCTTCGTTTTAAAGTTTGAATCACATTTCCATGTGCAAGTATAAGAGAGCTAGGTGACTCTGAAAAAAGATGAAATTTTGTGTTCAAAAAGAAATTCCCATACATTTCCAATGGAGAACTATACCTGTTTTGTTTTGGGAATAACTTTGGGAAAAATTGGAATTTCAACACCAAAAGTCATAGCACCCCTCCCCCGATCGAGCCGCACGTTTTGATGTATATATTGTTGGGGTTTTCTCAAAGCTGCGGGACGAGTTACACGCCGAAATATGGCAAAAGAGAATTGTAAAGCAAACACTATAAAATTCCAGGGAAATTTTGAGTGCCACGGGGCTACTGCCGGGACGAGTACATGATTTATTTCCAGTGTTCAAAAGTCACCCTGATCATATAACACTAAGTAACTTTTACTGTGGCAGTATTAAGTACATCTTACTAGTCAGTATCAAGTGTAACAGTAGATGTAAGCAGAGAGTAGCAACATGCACTAACTCTAAGCACTACACTACATCACTTTACACTTCACATATACTCTGTGATAGCACAATACAGTGTGTATTAACACAACACAAACACACACACACACACACACACACACACACACACCTGCCTGGCCTGCATTTGAGCAGTAAGAGTGTCAATAACTGACACTTCCACTCTAACTTTGAAGAAAAAGTGATTTCCACTCCTTGTTTGACTGCTCATAGTTTGAAAAGTTTACATGTTATGTTAAAACAGTTTAGTGTTGTGAAGAGAGCACAAGTTTTCCTTCGTTTTAAAGTTTGAATCACATTTCTATGTGCAGGTATGAGAGAGCTAGGTGACTCTGAAAAAAGTTGAAATTTTGTGTTTAAAAAGAAATTCCCATTCATTTCCAATGGAGAATTATGCCTGTTTTGTTTTGGGAATAACTTTGGGAAAAATTGGAATTTCAACACCAAAAGTCATAGCACCCCTCCCCCGATCGAGCCGCACGTTTTGATGTATATATTGTTGGGGTTTTCTCAAAGCTGTGGGAGGAGTTACGCGCCGAAATATGGCAAAAGAGAATTGTAAAGTAAACACTAGAAAATCCCAGGGAAATTTTGAGTGCCACGGGGCTACTGCCGGGACGAGTACATGATTTATTTCCAGTGTTCAAAAGTCACCCTGATCATATAACACTAAGTAACTTTTACTGTGGCAGTATTAACTACATCTTACTGGTCAGTATCAAGTGTAACAGTAGATGTAAGCAGAGAGTAGCACACAGAGCACAAGGCAGTAGCAACATGCACTAACTCTAAGCACTACAACACAGTGTGTACACACACACACACACACACACACACACACACACACACACACACACACACACACACCAGCCTGCATTTGAGCAGTAAGACTGTCAGCATAATTCATATGTATATATAGAGAGAGAGTATCAATACTAGCTCGGCTGCTACCCCAGTTAACTGGCAAAACAGACAGACAGGTAGAATTAGCCAATCACAAAAAGGTAGATCAGTTTAGCCAATCACAAAAAAGTAGGTCAGATTCTGCCCAGCAACAGGTTGCCAAGGTCAGCTAAGGCCCTGCGGTTGCTACGGCGATTTCAGGATCTGCCTTGAAAAATGTCTCAAAATTCTAAAGGATTTGGCTTCTGACAAGGTCCCGAACAATTGCAAACTGTGAGAAAACCGTAACTCCTGTCCAAAAACCAAAAACACCGTGAGAGACACAGAAGCCGGCAGATTCTGACAGTGTTTATTTTATTCAGATATTCCTTAAAATGAGCGAGTAAGCTCAGTGCGAACACAGAGTGAGATTCTTTTGAAATAAGAAGACGATTACATTAGGTTTTAATGGGGAGCGAGACAGGTATTGCCGCCGGTCTCGGCCCCCCCGTTTAAATTTTGTGCAGATCCCGCCTGTCAAAGTCACATTTTATGAATCCCAACACCTATGTCTACATTTTGACAAAAAATTATTTGTCTCCTTTTTACGGTTTGGCCGTGAGCTCGAGTTAAAAATAAAAATTAAGGTTATGGTTTACTGCTTCTCACACTCTAGCTAACTGCTGCTTCCACTCTAACTTTGACGAAAAAGTGATTTCCACTCCTCGTTTGACTGCTCATAGTTTGAAAAGTTTACATGTTATGTCAAAACAGTTTGGTATTTTTCCAGAGAGGACAAGTTTTCCTCCGTTTTGAAGTTTTAATC
>NC_070596.1:4159299-4179299 GCF_027409825.1 Scomber japonicus | reverse complement strand
CAGGGATACTATAAGTCAGACCCAGAGCTCTGTAATATTGCACATTCTACTGGTGTTAAAATAAAACTGATTGTTTTGAACTAAAATGCTTCTCCTTATATTTCATTAAAAGAATACGCGAGGACAAACCGACAAACTCCTCAACAAAATGGTGACCCCGACGCGATGAAAAAGGAGAATTAGAAGGTGTGAAGGTGTGTTCCAGAACAACGGACGAGCAGCGCGAGTGACAGCAAAACTTCGTTGGCCAACGAAAAAAAAACTAAGGTAAGCAGACACCTGTTATAACAAAGTTCTGCAATTGGCAACAACTAAATTTGTTTTGAAGTCACTTGTGAGTAGTTCGTCCTAGAATAGTGTAAAACCAGTAAAGTGTGCAAGCATAGGTTTGCGGCTCCCATAAGGAGTGCGTGTAAGGGAACTCGCGGCAGCGAGCAAGCCCGAGGGGTGATTTCCCCGTGGCGGTTAGAGTCCCCACGAAAGCAGTAAAAACAGGTTAAGGTTTAGAGCCCTTTGTCCGTTAAGTCGGCATAAAAGCAGCAACCTCTTAGGTTTAGGTTTCGAGCCCCTTGTCCGTTAAGTCGGCATAAAAGCAGCAACCTCTTAGGTTTAGGTTTCGAGCCCCTTGTCCGTTAAGTCGGCATAAAAGCAGCAACCTAGTGTAAATAAAAGTAGCGCTACATGTATAAAATGTCTATGTATATTGTGTGAATAACAAAGGAGGGAAATTGTGTGGGAGGTTTTTCAGTCACCGAGCTTTTCGTGAGATTCTCTGACATCTCGCTCGGAGGCTGCTCTGTGGGGAAAAGGGTGGTTGGATACGGGGAAAGTGTGTCTAAAAAGTTTTCGTGTAAAGCCTGGGATAGGACCCCCAGAGTGAGACCGGACTGAGGTTAGCTCAGCCTAGAAGCTTGTCTCACTGGGCAATGTTTTGCACGAAATAACTGACCAAGAGGAGTCATTCACACTGAACCTGTATGTGTTGTAATTATTATCTCTAATTTGTGCAGTAGTACGAAAACAGAAAAAGTGTGTTAACATGGACGGAGAGTTTGTGAGAGAGTGTGAAGAGTACGGGGGCTGTGCTCCGGACTCACTTGAAGGACAGTGGAAGTTGATAAGACAGCAGCTAGCTAGTGGATTTTCTTGCAAAAAGAGAGATAAGAGACTGAAAGAAGTGGATAGTATTTGGTCTTGGCTCAAGGAGCAAGGTCACATGCCTAGGGAGTTAGAGAAGACGCCATTGTTGTCATATCTGGCTAGGACAGAGAGGACTCTGCTAGCGGAAGTGAATGAGCACAGGACGAAGCAGCCAGGCAAGTTTGGGGTTAAAAAGAAGTGGGAGAGAGAGTTACAGGAGAAAGAAGATAAGCGAGCAGTAGTTCATAGTATGACTCTTGCCTGTATGGCAGTGAATAATTATTTGAACAGAGAAAAAATAAACACTCCGACTCAGACTGTGACTAAAAGTGGCCCACCAGAAGACGCAGTAGCAAAACCACTGTACCCAGACTTGACCCCACTTACCACAGTTGTGACAATCTCGACCCCTTCTCCTCCGCCTAAATATACAGAAAAATCTCAGAGCGTCATACAGGCCCCATTAATGGAGGTTTTAGGAGGAGTGCTTGATATTGAGCAGACTGAAGCTGCAGGGAAACAGTTAGATGACATGAGGAAGTCAATGGACAAGCAGAGAGAACAGTTTCATAAGGAGAAAGAAGTTACAGCAAGAAGGATATTAGATCTAGAACGATCATTGATTGACTTAAACAGGACTGAACCGCAGGCTCCTAGCAACCCCATGCCCCGTAGTGATCCATTTGATAACCCACTCTTGCGCATGCAAACCTCCACTCCAAAAATTGTAAAACCAAAAACTAAAACTCCGACAGGGACAGAGAAGCAGGGGGAAGTGTGGCCTAGTACTGAACCATTTGCTGACAGGCAACAAAGATGCAAGGTGCAGTTTGCCACACAGGGTGCAGACAGCGGTAGAAAAGAAGAGGAAGGGTCAGATGAGGAAGACAGGCAGTCACAGTGGAGCAGAGAGGAGGACGAGAGGGAAGATCTGCACAGATATGGGGAGGAAGAACTAGAGGAAGGAGATTGTGGAGGGGGAGAAGTAGCGTGTACCTTTAGGGGGGTGATGAGCTATACCGACCTTCACAGGGATAGATTCGAGAGTGAGCAGAAGCACAAGATAGCTGAGATGAAGGCTAGAGCAGAAGCTGCAGAGAGAGTTGAGTTCCCCATATCTAGTCGCACACGAACCCAGACACAGACAAAGTTAAAAACACATCACCCCAACCTGTTGCAAGCTACACCTAAAGCTCCACCTGCAGCAGGGAATTTCCCTCTGCTAACTAAGGGGAACGGGAGCACAGTTTATCAGCCGTTCTCATTCACAGATATGAACTGCATTTTAGAGAAAATGCCTGCACCTGCTGAGGGAGGGAATAAGTGGATGAGCAAATTAGATCAATTGACACAGGGAAAAACTTTAGCCATGGGAGATTGGAGGGCTTTAATTGGCCGCCAGATCCCCGCCCATTCCAGACAACAAATTGAGATGAATGCTGGTACATACGGGTTGGGGGATGAAGCTAATTTTCTCCTGCACTCCACCTCAGTAGGTGGTGCAATGCGGGACATGTATCCAGTGCCAGAGGGAGCCTTACACTCCCTAACCTTTAGCAGAAAAGATAATGAGAGCATGCCAGAGTTTCTAATGAGATGCACTGAAATTTGGCTAAATGTGGCAGGGGCTCTCCCCAGCCACGACGCACTGCAAACATCTTTGTTCCGAAAAGCTATCTTAGACTGTATGCCTAAATCAGTACAAACACAGATGGCAGCAAATCCAGACTTACAAGGATGCACCACAGTACAGTGGGAAAAGCATCTAGTTCATCATGTGCGGCAAGAGGAAGCAAAGCAAAAAGCGTTGGCTGATGAACAATCTGCTAACACAGCCCAGTTAGTTAAAATGCAACTAACAAATGAGCGTAATAAGCTCAACGAGGGCAAAAAGGGCCCTAAACAGATGGTGCAGCAACCTGTAGAGACTCCACAATCAGGTCCGCAGCAGATAGTGGCCATTCCTGCGCCGGTGTATCCGCCCACGCAGCCTCAGTGGTATCCTGCCCGTTCTCAGCGTAGATCAGGAATAGGGAGGGGAGGATATAGGCCAGGGGGACAGGGACAAGGGAGAGGACAGCAGCAGAGATCCAGGGCGTGCTGGTATTGTCACCAGGAAGGTCACTGGGCTAGAGATTGTCCCACCAATCCAACCCCAGGTTATTATGAACCCCATCATAACCATGGTCCGCCCCCACAAGCTGCACGTCAACATAACCCCCACCAAGCCCCTAATGCGGCTACCGCCCCCAGAGGCAGTCAGCACCCTGCCCTCAGCCCCCACAACGACCCCGATCTCTATCCAACTCCTGAGTGGATAGACCCACCTCATGGACAATGAAGATGCCCAGGAGCCTCTGAGATAGGGCTGGCAGATCCCTATCTTTCAGTCAAAATATTGGAGAGAAATTTGCCGTTTCTCGTGGACTCTGGGGCAAGGTACTCTACACTTAACTGTGGCGTGCCTAATTCCAAAATGACTACAGACACTGTTGAATTAACTGGCTTCTCGGGACAACCTAATCTGCTGCCTTTAACCGCTCCTTTACCTACACTGATAGCTGGACAATGTTTCACTCACAGATATGTATCTTCCCCTCAGTGTCCTGTCAATTTGATGGGAAGAGACTTACTGGTGCGCAGTGGAGCCTCTATTTTGTGCGGCCCTGATGGCCTAGTGGTTACATTTCCTAATGGAAAGTCTTTTAACTGTTCAGTTGGACAGATTCGATCGCATTCCCAGATGTTTTTGGCTCCAGATAACTCACCAGGGGCTGAGGGGCAATGGGCAGACATTTATTGGGGGTTGGTACAGCCTGAAGAGTCAAAAGGGGGTGGGGTGCATTCTCTGTACACCGAATGGAAAACCTGGCTGCACATGTTACATCCGTACGCTCCCCCACCTGATCCTCTCCATGTAACTCTGTTCTATGATCGCGATGAGAATTGGGTGTATCATGAGGCCTTTATGGATGTGGAGGGTAAGGGGTCGGAGGTGACATCCACTTGTTTGTTTGCGGGTCCTGAGGGAGTGGCTGCTGCAGTAACCTTACCCTATGAATTAATAAAAATTTATGAAATGGCTGCTGAAGCAGCCCCGCACATCACTCTGGCTGTACATGCTGACCATCAAGCCAAAGAATTAGGTCCCATGACAAAAAGACTGTTAAAAGTCTCTGATTGGGTTACAACACAGATCCCACAGCTTTCATACTCTGAGTCTGAAAAAGCTTACAAAATCACCAAAACAGCAGTAGATTCTGTTCTACTGGAGCAAAGGCAGATCGAACGATTTCATGGCAGAGAGAAAACTGATCATCCTGACTCCTCTAGTATGCTAGAGGCTCTGCCACCTTCTCTGTGGTCATCAGGACCGACAGATGTTGGATTTTGCTCCACTATTGATCCTATCACTTTTGATGTTAAGCCAGATGCAGGACCTATTTGGTTAAACCAGTATCCCCATAAACAGGTAGCTGAAGAGGGTATTGCAGACACCATTGAGGGTTTGTTAGCTGCTGGTGTGCTAATTGACAGCAGTAGTAATTGGAATACACCTATTCTACCTGTGGAGAAGCAAAACACTGGCAAATTTCGTATGGCTCACGATTTACGCAGCATTAATACCATCATCACCACAGCTACATTGCCAGTACCCAATCCATACATTGCTCTGTCCAGAGTTACTCCCTCTCATCAGTGGTTCACGTGCATTGATTTAGCGAACGCATTTTTCTGCCTTCCCCTTGCCCCAGCCTTAAGACACATTTTCTCATTCACATATCAGGGTCGACAGTTCACATACAGCAGACTCCCACAGGGTTTCATTTTGTCACCAGGGATCTTCAACCATGTGTTGAAGGATCTCCTTGCAGGAGTTGAGCTACCACAGGGCTCTGTGTTAGTACAGTATGTTGATGATCTATTGATAGCTTCCCCCTCACCATCAGTGTGTCTAGCAGCCACAGACGTGGTGTTGCGCAGATTGTTTGAAGTAGGGTTCAAAGTCTCAAAGAAAAAGCTTCAGTGCTGCAGACAGTTGGTTTCCTTCTTGGGTCGTGTTATCTCAGGGAAAGGTACAGGGGTGTCCCCAGCACACAAAGACTCAATCCTACACCACACAAAACCACAAAAGGTCAAAGACATGCTTTCTTTTCTAGGCTTGACAGGATATAGCAGACATTTTGTACCAGCCTATGTTGAACTCACTGCACCACTACGCGCTATGGTTAATTCCAAAGGCATGCGTAACCTCACAGCCACATTAGAATGGGATGAAGTTGCTGAGCGGAGTTTTATAACTCTCAAACAGCTCATGTCAAATGCCATTGCACTGGCTGTGCCAGACTACACACTCCCGTTCTATTTGGATGTTTCTGAAAAACCACGTTCTGTTAACGGAGTGCTTTTTCAGAAAAAGGGGGGTGATAGGAAGATACTGACATATGCAAGCGTCACGCTAGATGCAACAGAGAACAGACAACCACCATGCACAAGACATGCAGCAGGAGTGGCAAAAATTTTGAACAAAACAGCACACATTGTTATGGGACATCCAATAACAGTACTCACCACACATAGTGTAGTGGCATATGTGAACTCACAAGCATTCACTATGACCTCACTAAGACAAACAAGGCTTGAAAAAACCCTAACTGCACCACACATAACATTCACACATGAGGGTATTAACATGGCAGACAATATGGGAGAAGGGGAACCCCATGTATGTGAAGAAAGGGTGCAGAAAGATGTCAGGATAAGATCAGACTTACAGGGAGAGCCAATAGATAGAGCTGAGGAGACATTGTTTACTGACGGCTGTTGTTTCAGACATCCAACAGAAGGTCTGAAAGCAGCATGGGCGGTAGTAAGAACAACACCAGCAGGGTTTGAGACAATACTTTCAGGGAAAGTGAAAGGCAAAGAGTCAGCACAACTAGCAGAGCTACAAGCAATGATAGCAGCATTAGAATGGTCTGAGGGAAAGAGCGTTAACATCTACACAGACTCAGCATATGTTGTAGGAGCAATACATGTGGAACTGAGCCAGTGGATGAGAGCAGGATTTCTCACAGCCTCTAAAACCCCTATCAAACATAAAAAAGACATCAAACGACTGACAGAAGTCTTAATGAAACCCAGACTGATTGCAGTAATTAAATGCAAGGGACATGACAAAACTGACTCACTGACTGCAAAGGGAAATGACGCAGCTGACCAGGCAGCAAAACAGGAAGCAGGATATGGTGTGCAGTACACTATGATACAGTCAGAAAAGACTATACATGATTTGGTACTTTCCCCTTGTCAGGAAGATGTAGTAGGATTAGAACAAGAAAAAGCTTCTCCTCAAGAGAAGAGTGTGTGGATAAATAAAGGAGCCAGAAAGAGTGAGGGAATTTGGAGAGCACCGGATGGGAGGCCAGTACTTCCCCCAGGACTCACCTCAGCTGTGCTCCAGGAAGCACATGGGTTAACTCATTGTGGCAGTACTCAAATGAAACATCACCTGACTCATTGGTGGCATCCTTATCTACCTGCAGCAATTGAAAATCACATCAGAGAGTGCAGCACATGTAAGGCCTATAATGTAAAACCAACTATCAAACCACACCAAGGCAAATTTCCATTACCTCCCCTGCCAGGACAGGAAATCATTATTGATTACACAGACATGTTGATCAATGCTAGAGGGTACAGGTACCTCTTGGTGGCAGTGGATGCATACACTGGCTGGCCTGAGGCTGTACCTACAAAGAAAGAGGATGCACTCACAGTAGTCAAATTCTTACTGAATCAGTACATCCCCACACATGGATTTCCCAAAAAGATAAGATCAGATAACGGCACACATTTCAAGAACAAACACCTACAGGCCGTAGAAGCTCAGCTAGGCCTAAAGCATGCTTTTGGGACTGTATATCATCCCCAGTCTCAGGGCAAAGTTGAAAGGATGAATCAGACCATAAAAGGAAAAATTGGGAAAATCTGTGCAGACAGTAAGCTTAATTGGGTGGATGCTCTACCTATAGCTTTGATGTCAATCAGGAGCTCAGTAAACTCTATTACAGGATTTACACCATATGAACTTATGTGTGGACAACAATTTCCAGGACCTGGAGCTGGTGGTGTAATCTGTAAAACCACTCCATTTCTAGAGTATAAACCGTACTATGACCAGCTCACTGCACTTGTCTCAGTCTTCTCCAAACAGGTTGCTGAGATAAAAGGGGGAGAGGAAAAAGCGCCTCCACCGAGAGACACCAAGTGGGTTCTGCTAAAAGTCTTTAAGCGGAAGTGGTCGGAGCCAAGGTGGACCGGACCATATCAGGTGACAGAGAGGACATCCCACGCTGTTCGGCTGAAGGGCAAGGGAGAGATCTGGTTTCACTGGTCGATGTGCACGGCAACTGATCCACCAACCAGGACCATGGAAGAGATAAGAAAAGACCTAAAAGAGCTGTCTTAGATTGCTAAGAAGTCGAGAGACATTGTTATCATTTTTTATTATTACTTAGCTATTGCCAAAATAGAAAGTGTGAGTCATTAAATGAGAAGGCATAACACATCTTACGTTGAGAGAGGTTCTGCTCAGCTACAAGGATAAGAATAGGACTCCACTAGAAAGAGCTATTTAGCATACTTTTTATTTTTTCCCTTTTAGACCTATGTCAGTCCAATATACTCCTTATCCTCCAAACAACATTCCCATCTGTCAAACTAGAGGAGGACAGGCTTTGATACAGTGGTCTGAACAACAGCATAGAGAGTACATAAAGAGAAATAGACAAGGTCGTGTTCTTTTTGTCTTAATCATATTTTTCATTATTGTGCTTATCATCACTTTAGCATTATATTGGACACACAGATATAGCAAGTAATCATGTGCATTCCCCAAACTAAGTGGGGATGGATTGGTGTGTTTGTTTTGGCTGCTCTGATCATTGCAGCACCTCCACTGTGGTGGGAGTTTCGGCACAGGATGGAAAGAGATCCAGCTGCTCCACCTGAACCACTCACCAACCCAGGCATTCGAGGATCAGGTCCAGCATCCCACACACACGCACATGTAGCTTGCAAGGGAGACACACACTCCACCTCACACCTGAACCGTTCCAGACGCGCTACTCCTGTACAACCAGCTAAAACTAATGATGGGTGCCT
The DNA here is from genome assembly GCF_027409825.1 of Scomber japonicus. NCBI lineage: Eukaryota > Metazoa > Chordata > Actinopteri > Scombriformes > Scombridae > Scomber > Scomber japonicus. The sequence continues at coordinate 4,170,992 of NC_070596.1, read as the reverse complement.
AAGAAAGTATGGAGGGATAGAATTGAACTATACAATGGGATCGCGAGTGACATTTCAATTTGATCTATGTAATGTGATTAAATGTGGGAGGTATAAAGCGGGATGGAGAGGGTATAATTTATATCTCTGTGGGGATAGTAAGGTACATGAAGATTGTGTAAAGAGAGACAGCGGGGCTTCCTATTGGTGGGGCGAAAGGGAATGGTGCTCTTGGTGTATGGTGTGGAAATATACTGGATCACGTTGGAGGCCAACATTGTCTTGTGCTAAAGATAAGGGGAAGATCAGCAAGATTGATTTTATTAGAGGTCAACTCCAAGCTGACTCTACGTCCACAAACCCACTGCTTTTGACTATACATGACTTATGGGACGACCCCTTCATGACCAAAAATTACAAAACACCTAAAAAGTTTTATATAATTTTAGGAGTGGATCAATCCGGACCTGACTCCATGGGATTGGTTAAAGTGAACCTCCTCGAGCCTCCACCCAAAAATAAGACCACCACAACGTCCACCAGTGCACCCGAAATTCTCCCCAGCCAAAGCAAAGGAGTGGTAACTATTGATTACAGCAAATTAAGTACTAGAGATATTGTTACGTTAGCAACCGGCTACACTGATAAAAATATGTGGCTGGACTGGATGACTGTTACTGCATCATCAATGAATATGACTAACTGTGTGGCATGCTCATCAGCCAGACCAACCTTATTCACCACTCCAGCTCCACTCTATCCCCAGGAAGACCCAGCAGGTTTCCACTGCATGATGTCTCTCACCATGCAGAAGAACCCACCCGACTGTAGTACTCTGAATGCCATATTCCCAGCGGTAAAGAACTCCACCATCCCACCAGTCTTTACTCCTAGAGAAGGTAATTATACATGTTTTTCCCGTGCAGCAGGTGTATCAATTGGAGACATAAATCCACTCTGGTGTGAGAACACCATCAACATCACCCGTTGGCCTAATGCGACCAAAATGGTCTGGGCCAGGGCTGATCTGTTCTGGTATTGTGGTAGAAATACCCTAAGACTACAATTGCCCACTAATTGGACTGGCACCTGTGCACTAGTGAGATTAGCCATGCCACTCACCCTATTAGGAACCCAATCTAATACAACTACTAACCACAGAGTTAAACGTGCTGCTAATACAGACGCCTTTGATTTTACATCTGAGACCTACATTGACGCAATCGGGGTCCCTAGGGGTGTGCCAGATAAGTATAAATTAGCCAATAATATAGCTTCCGGATTTGAGAGTCTTCCCCTAATTTCTGCTATTTTCCCTGTCACTCCCATAAAGAACGTTGATCGTATCAATTACATCCACTACAATGTGCAGCGTTTGTCCAATGCCACTAGAGATGCTGTAGCAGGGTTATCAGAGCAGTTAGCTGCCACATCCCTGATGACATTGCAGAACAGGATGGCTCTTGACATGTTGTTAGCAGAGAAAGGTGGTGTATGTCACATGTTTGGAGAACAATGTTGTACTTTCATTACTAACAATACAGCCCCTGATGGCTCCGTGACCAGAGCTTTGTCCCACCTGAGAGCCCTCTCTACAGAGATGGCAGAGAACTCAGGAGTGTCCAACCCCATAGCTGATATTCTGGACAAATGGTTCGGTAAATGGAAAGGTGTTTTGGTGTCTGTGTTTGTGTCCCTTGCTGGTATGATGTGTGTGATGGTGCTGATTGGATGCTGTTGTATCCCATGTATAAGATCTCTTTGTAACCGCATTATAATTGCAGCCATTGAAAAGAAGGACTATCCCAACCCCCCTTCTTATCAGATGCCTCTGCTTGCAGCCACTGATGATTCTGCACTGGCCTGTGCAGAGTGGGAAGATGAAGCAGTGTGAAAACAGCTATATTGGTTGATCTCAGTAAAATGAGATCAAAAGGGGGACTTGAAGTTGATGTTTTATTGTTTTTATTATGTTTTATTGTTTTTATTACTAATATTATATGCAAACTTTGAGTGCCACTGGACGGCTGCCTGGATGAATACATGATTTATTTCCAGTGTTCAAAAGTCACCCTGATCATATTCTGGTTTTGATAATTGCACTAACACTAACTAAATAACTTTTACTTTTGCAGTATTCAGTTCATCTTAATAGTCAGTATCAAGTGTGACAGGAGAGGTAAGCAGACAGACACACACAGAGCACAAGGCCGGAGCAACATGCACTACACTACAGCCCTTTACACACATACACTGTGCTAACACACACACACACACACACACACACACCTCTGCATGCATTTGAGCATTATAGTAAGAGTGTCAATATATTGTTGTTATATAAGTTGTAAGTTGTTATATTATTTTCATATAGCCTTGAACTGTTGCATTGTTTAATTTGCTGAGTAGCCTATACGGGAAATGACTGTGATGATTAAAGGGAACTATGTTGCACTAATTAATAAGGGTTTTTATAAGTGATAAGAAGTGAATGCTTGCATTGTCTTAGCCAGAATCACACCACTGTACCAAAAGAAAAACACAAGGTAACTTGAAGTAGAAAAGTACAGGGAGTGAAAAGATGACCTTGAATGTGTTTTCAGCAAGTATGAGAAAGTAGGATGTTTGTCTCTTAACAGTTGCATTTCAGGTTGGGCTCTAAGGCGTCACCACAACGGATGGAGTCAGATATTACGAGGCGAATGAATGACACGTCTTGAGCCAATCAGAAGAGGACGCCGCCTTGCGTTACACCTATTGCTCTGTACGCTTTAAAACACTGGGTCAGGGAAGAGATAGTGAGTCAGACTTTCGTGAACTGATGAACATTCTGTTGCTTGTCAGGGATACTATAAGTCAGACCCAGAGCTCTGTAATATTGCACATTCTACTGGTGTTAAAATAAAACTGATTGTTTTGAACTAAAATGCTTCTCCTTATATTTCATTAAAAGAATACGCGAGGACAAACCGACAATAGACAGATAGATAGATACATCAACAGATAGATAGATAGATAGATAGATAGATAGATAGATAGATAGATACATAGATAGATAGATAGATACATAGATACATAGATAGATAGATAGATAGATAAGATAGATAGATAGATAGATAGATAAGATAGATAGATAGATAGATACATAGATACATAGATAGATAGATAGATAGATAGATAGATAGATACATCGATAGATAGATAGATAGATAGATAGATAGATAGATAGACAGATAGATAGATAGATCAACAGATAGATAGATAGATAGATAGATAGATAGATAGATAGATAGACAGATAGATAGATACATAGATACATAGATAGATAGATAGATAGATAGATAGATAGTTTGATACATAGATAGATAGATAGATAGATAGATAGATAGATACTGGTAAAACAGACAGACAGGTAGAATTAGCCAATCACAAAAAGGTAGGTCAGTTCAGCCAATCACAAAAAAGTAGGTCAGTTTCTGCCCAGCAACAGGTTGCCAAGGTCAGCTAAGGCCCTGCGGTTGCTACGGCGATTTCAGGATCTGCCTTGAAAAATGTCTCAAAATTCTAAGAATTTGGCTTCTGACAAGGTTCCGAACAATTGTAAACTGTGAGAAAACCGTAACTCCTGTCCAAAAACCGAAAACACCGTGAGAGACACAGAAGCCGGCAGATTCTGACAGTGTTTATTTTATTCAGATATTCCTTAAAATGAGCGAGTAAGCTCAGTGTGAACACAGAGTGAGATTCTTTTGAAAAAAGATGACGATTACATTAGGTTTAATGGGCAGCGAGACAGATATTGCCGCCGGTCTCGGACCCCCCGTTTGAATTGTGTGCAGACCCCGCCTGTCAAAGTCACATTTTATGAATCCCAACACCTATGTCTATATTTTGACAAAAAATTATTTGTCTTCTTTTTACGGTTTGGCCGTGAGCTCGAGTTAAAAATAAAAATGAAGGTTATGCATTACTGCTTCTCACACTCTAGCTAACTGCCGCTTCCACTCTAACTTTGACGAAAAAGTGATTTCCACTCCTCGTTTGAATGCTCATAGTTTGAAAATTTTACATTTTATGTAAAAACAGTTCGGTATTTTTCCAGAGAGGACAAGTTTTCCTCCGTTTTAAAGTTTTAATCACGTTTCTACGTGCACGTATGAGCGAGCTACGTGACTCTGAAAAAAGGTGAAAAAAGGTGAAATTTTTGGGGTTTTTCAAAAAATTCCCATTCATTTCCAATGGAGAAATCTCCCGTTTTTTTGGGAATAACTTTGGGAAACTTTGGAATTTCAACACCAAAAGTCATAGCACCCATCCCCCGATCGAGCCGCACGTTTTGATGTATATATTGTCGGGGTTTTCTCAAAGCTGCGGGAGGAGTTACGCGCCGAAAAACGGCGGAAGAAGATGTAAGAATAAGTATGGAGAAGATTAATAGTTGCCTCGGGGCTTTGCCCCGAGGCCTTCCTCTCCAGCTTCTGGAGTGGAAGGCCTCGGAGCTAGAACCCCGTGGCACTAACTAGAAAATTCCAGGGAAATTTTGAGTGCCACGGGGCTACTGCCGGGACGAGTACAGCAGAGAGTAGCACACAGAGCACAAGGCAGTAGGAACATGCACTAACTCTGTGCCCGACACTACAGCATTTGACGCTTAACACATACCCTGTATTAGCACACAACATAGTGTGTACAAACACACACACAAAGACACACACAAAGACACACACATACCTGCCTGGCCTGCATTTGAGCAGTAAGACTGTCAATAACTGACGCTTCCACTCTAACTTTGAAAAAAAAGTGATTTCCACTCCTCGTTTGACTGCTCATACTTTGAAAAGTTTACATGTTATGTAAAAACAGTTTAGTGTTTTGGAGAGAGCACAAGTTGTCCTTCGTTTTAAAGTTTGAATCACATTTCTATGTGCAAGTATAAGAGAGCTAGGTGATTCTGAAAAAAGATGAAATTTTGTGTTCAAAAAGAAATTCCCATTCATTTCCAATGGAGAATCATGCCTATTTTGTTTTGGGAATAACTTTGGGAAAAATAGGAATTTCAACACCAAAAGTCATAGCACCCATCCCCCGATCGAGCCGCACGTTTTGATGTATATATTGTCGGGGTTTTCTCAAAGCTGCGGGAGGAGTTACGCGCCGAAATATGGCAAAAGAGAATTGTAAAGTAAACACTAGAAAATTCCAGGGAAATTTTGAGTGCCACGGGGCTACTGCCGGGATGAGTACAGCAGAGAGTAGCACACAGAGCACAAGGCAGTAGGAACATGCACTAACTCTGTGCCCGACACTACAGCATTTGACGCTTCACACATACCCTGTATTAGCACACAACATAGTGTGTACAAACACTCACACACAAAGACACACACAAAGACACACATATACCTGCCTGGCCTGCATTTGAGCAGTAAGACTGTCAATAACTGACGCTTCCACTCTAACTTTGAAAAAAAAGTGATTTCCACTCCTCGTTTGACTGCTCATAGTTTGAAAAGTTTACATGTTATGTAAAAACAGTTTAGTGTTTTGGAGAGAGCACAAGTTTTCCTTCGTTTTAAAGTTTGAATCACATTTCTATGTGCAAGTATGAGAGAGTGAGAGTGATTCTGAAAAAAGATGAAATTTTGTGTTCAAAAAGAAATTCCCATTCATTTCCAATGGAGAATTATGCCTGTTTTGTTTCGGGAATAACTTTAGGACAAATTGGAATTTCAACACCAAAAGTCATAGCACCCCTCCCCCGATCGAGACGCACGTTTTGATGTATATATTGTTGGGGTTTTCTCAAAGCTGTGGGAGGAGTTACGCGCCGAAATTTGGCAAAAGAGAATTGTAAAGTAAACACTAGAAAATTCCAGGGAAATTTTGAGTGCCACGGGGCTACTGCCGGGATGAGTACAGCAGAGAGTAGCACACAGAGCACAAGGCAGTAGGAACATGCACTAACTCTGTGCCCGACACTACAGCATTTGACGCTTCACACATACCCTGTATTAGCACACAACATAGTGTGTACAAACATTCACACACAAAGACACACACATACCTGCCTGGCCTGCATTTGAGCAGTAAGACTGTCAATAACTAATGCTTCCACTCTAACTTTGAAAAAAAAGTGATTTCCACTCCTCGTTTGAATGCTCATAGTTTGAAAAGTTTACATGTTATGTAAAAACAGTTTAGTGTTTTGGAGAGAGCACAAGTTTTCCTCCGTTTTAAAGTTTGAATCACATTTCTATGTGCAAGTATAAGAGAGCTAGGTGACTCTGAAAAAAGATGAAATTTTGTGTTCAAAAAGAAATTCCCATTCATTTCCAATGGAGAATCATGCCTATTTTGTTTTGGGAATAACTTTGGGAAAAATAGGAATTTCAACACCAAAAGTCATAGCACCCATCCCCCGATCGAGCCGCACGTTTTGATGTATATATTGTCGGGGTTTTCTCAAAGCTGCGGGAGGAGTTACGCGCCGAAATATGGCAAAAGAGAATTGTAAAGTAAACACTAGAAAATTCCAGGGAAATTTTGAGTGCCACGGGGCTACTGCCGGGACGAGTACAGCAGAGAGTAGCAACATGCACTAACTCTATGATGATATAGTGTGTACAAACACACACACACACCATACCTGCCTGGCCTGCATTTGAGCAGTAAGAGTGTCAATAACTGCCGCTTCCACTCTAACTTTGAAGAAAAAGTGACTTCCACTCCTCGTTGGACTGCTCATAGTTTGAAAAGTTTACATGTTATGTAAAAACAGTTTAGTGTTTTGGAGAGAGCACAAGTTTTCCTCCGTTTTAAAGTTTGAATCACATTTCTATGTGCAGGTATGAGAGAGCTAGGTGATTCTGAAAAAAGATGAAATTTTGTGTTCAAAAAGAAATTCCCATTCATTTCCAATGGAGAATCATGCCTATTTTGTTTTGGGAATAACTTTGGGAAAAATAGGAATTTCAACACCAAAAGTCATAGCACCCATCCCCCGATCGAGCCGCACGTTTTGATGTATATATTGTCGGGGTTTTCTCAAAGCTGCGGGAGGAGTTACGCACCGAAATATGGCAAAAGAGAATTGTAAAGTAAACACTAGAAAATTCCAGGGAAATTTTGAGTGCCACGGGGCTACTGCCGGGACGAGTACATGATTTATTTCCAGTCTTCAAAAGTCACCCTGATCATATAACACTAAGTAACTTTTACTGTGGCAGTATTAAGTACATCTTACTAGTCAGTATCAAGTGTAACAGTAGATGTAAGCAGAGAGTAGCAACATGCACTAACTCTAAGTACTACACTACATCACTTTACACTTCACATATACTCTTTGATAGCACAATACAGTGTGTATTAACACAACACAAACACACACACACACACACACACACACACACACACACACACCATACCTGCCTGGCCTGCATTTGAGCAGTAAGAGTGTCAATAACTGATGCTTCCACTCTAACTTTGAAGAAAAAGTGATTTCCACTCCTCGTTTGACTGCTCATAGTTTGAAAAGTTTACATGTTATGTAAAAACAGTTTAGTGTTGTGAAGAGAGAACAAGTTTTCCTTCGTTTTAAAGTTTGAATCACATTTCTATGTGCAGGTATGAGAGAGCTAGGTGACTCTGAAAAAAGTTGAAATTTTGTGTTTAAAAAGAAATTCCCATTCATTTCCAATGGAGAATTATGCCTGTTTTGTTTTGGGAATAACTTTGGGAAAAATTGGATTTTCAACACCAAAAGTCATAGCACCCCTCCCCCGATCGAGCCGCACGTTTTGATGTATATATTGTCGGGGTTTTCTCAAAACTGTGGGAGGAGTTACGCGCCGAAATTTGGCAAAAGAGAATTGTAAAGTAAACACTAGAAAATTCCAGGGAAATTTTGAGTGCCACGGGGCTACTGCCGGGACGAGTACATGATTTATTTCCAGTGTTCAAAAGTCACCCTGATCATATAACACTAAGTAACTTTTACTGTGGCAGTATTAAGTACATCTTACTGGTCAGTATCAAGTGTAACAGTAGCACACAGAGCACAAGGCAGTAGCAACATGCACTAACTCTATGCACGACACTACAGCATTTGACGCTTTACACATACCCTGTATTAGCACATAATATAGTGTGTACAAACACTCACACACAAAGACACACAAAGACACACAAAGACACACACACACACACACCATACCTGCCTGGCCTGCATTTGAGCAGTAAGACTGTCAATAACTGACGCTTCCACTCTAACTTTGAAAAAAAAGTGATTTCCACTCCTCGTTTGACTGCTCATAGTTTGAAAAGTTTACATGTTATGTAAAACAGTTTTGTGTTTTGGAGAGAGCACAAGTTTTCCTCCGTTTTAAAGTTTGAATCATATTTCTATGTGCAAGTATAAGAGAGCTAGGTGATTCTGAAAAAAGATGAAATTTTGTGTTCAAAAAGAAATTCCCATTCATTTCCAATGGAGAATCATGCCTATTTTGTTTTGGGAATAACTTTGGGAAAAATAGGAATTTCAACACCAAAAGTCATAGCACCCATCCCCCGATCGAGCCGCACGTTTTGATGTATATATTGTCGGGGTTTTCTCAAAGCTGCGGGACGAGTTACGCGCCGAAATATGGGAAAAGAGAATTGTAAAGTAAACACTAGAAAATTCCAGGGAAATTTTGAGTGCCACAGGGCTACTGCCGGGACGAGTACACAATTTATTTCCAGTGTTCAAAAGTCACCCTGATCATATAACACTAAGTAACTTTTACTGTGGCAGTATTATGTACATCTTACTGGTCAGTATCAAGTGTAACAGTAGATGTAAGCAGAGAGTAGCACACAGAGCACAAGGCAGTAGCAACATGCACTGACTCTATGCATGACACTACAGCACACACACACACACACACACACACACACACACACACCATACCTGCCTGGCCTGCATTTGAGCAGTAAGACTGTCAATAACTGCCGCTTCCACTCTAACTTTGAAGAAAAAGTGATTTCCACTCCTCGTTTGACTGCTCATAGTTTGAAAAGTTTAAATGTTATGTTAAAACAGTTTAGTGTTGTGAAGAGAGCACAAGTTTTCCTTCGTTTTAAAGTTTGAATCACATTTCTATGTGCAAGTATAAGAGAGCTAGGTGACTCTGAAAAAAGATGAAATGTTGTGATTAAAAAGAAATTCCCATTCATTTCCAATGGAGAATTATGCCTATTTTGTTTTGGGAATAACTTTGGGAAAAATAGGAATTTCAACACCAAAAGTCATAGCACCCCTCCCCCGATCGAGCCGCACGTTTTGATGTATATATTGTCGGGGTTTTCTCAAAGCTGTGGGAGGAGTTACGCGCCGAAATTTGGCAAAAGAGAATTGTAAAGTAATCATATAACACTAAGTAACTTTTACTGTGGCAGTATTAAGTACATCTTACTGGTCAGTATCAAGTGTAACAGTAGATGTAAGCAGAGAGTAGCACACAGAGCACAAGGCAGTAGCAACATGCACTAACTCTAAGCACTACAACACAGTGTGTACACACACACACACACACACACACACACACACACACACACACACACACACACACACACACACACACACACACACCAGCCTGCATTTGAGCAGTAAGACTGTCAGTATAATTCATATGTATATATAGAGAGAGAGTATCAATACTAGCTCGGCTGCTACCCCAGTTAACTGGCAAAACAGACAGACAGGTAGAATTAGCCAATCACAAAAAGGTAGATCAGTTCAGCCAATCACAAAAAAGTAGGTCAGTTTCTGCCCAGCGACAGGTTGCCAAGGTCAGCTAAGGCCCTGCGGTTGCTACGGCGATTTCAGGATCTGCCTTGAAAAATGTCTCAAAATTCTGAGGGATTTGGCTTCTGACAAGGTCCCGAACAATTGCAAACTGTGAGAAAACCGTAACTCCTGTCCAAAAACCGAAAACACCGTGAGAGACACAGAAGCCGGCAGATTCTGACAGTGTTTATTTTATTCACATATTCCTTAAAATGAGCGAGTAAGCTCAGTGTGAACACAGAGTGAGATTCTTTTGAAAAAAGAAGATGATTACATTAGGTTTAATGGGGAGTGAGACAGGTATTGCCGCCGGTCTCGGCCCCCCCGTTTAAATTTTGTGCAGACCCCGCCTGTCAACTTCACATTTTATGAATCCCAACACCTATGTCTACATTTTGACCAAAAATGATTTGTCTCCTTTTTACGGTTTGGCCGTGAGCTCGAGTTAAAAATAAAAATGAAGGTTATGAATTACTGCTTCTCACACTCTAACTAACTGCCGCTTCCACTCTAACTTTGACGAAAAAGTGATTTCCACTCCTCGTTTGACTGATCATAGTTTGAAAAGTTTACATGTTATGTTACAATAGTTTGTATTTTTCCAGAGAGGACAAGTTTTCCTCCGTTTTAAAGTTTGAATGACGTTTCTACCTGCACGTATGGGAGAGCTATGTGACTCTGAAAAAAGGTGAAATTTTTGGGGTTTTTCAAAAAATTCCCATTCATTTCCAATGGAGAAATATTCCCGGTTTTTTGGGAATAACGTTGGGAAACTTTGGAATTTCAACACCAAAAGTCATAGCACCCATCCCCCGATCGAGCCGCACGTCTTGATGTATATATTGTCGGGGTTTTCTCAAAGCTGCGGGAGGAGTTACGCGCCGAAAAACGGCGGAAGAAGAATAAGAAGAAAAATATTAAGTATGGAGAAGATTAATAGTTGCCTCGGGGCTTCGCCCCGAGGCCTTCCTCTCCAGCTTCTGGAGTGGAAGGCCTCGGAGCTTGAACCCCGTGGCACTAACTAGAAAATTCCAGGGAAATTTTGAGTGCCACGGGGCTACTGCCGGGACGAGTACAGCAGAGAGTAGGAACATGCACTAACTCTATGCACGACACTACAGCACTTGACGCTTCACACATACCCTGTATTAGCACACAACATAGTGTGTACAAAGACACACACACACACACACACACACACACACACACACACACACACACACACACACACACACCTGCCTGGCCTGCATTTGAGCAGTAAGAGTGTCAATAACTGATGCTTCCACTCTAACTTTGAAGAAAAAGTGATTTCCACTCCTCGGTTGATTGCTCATACTTTTAAAAGTTTACATGTTATGTAAAAACAGTTTAGTGTTGTGAAGAGAGCACAAGTTTTCCTTCATTTTAAAGTTTGAATCACATTTCTATGTGCAAGTATGAGAGAGCTAGTTGACTTCGAAAAAAGATGACATTTTGTGTTTAAAAAGAAATTCCCATTCATTTCCAATGGAGGATTATGCCTGTTTTGTTTTGGGAATAACTTTGGGAAAAATAGTAATTTCAACACCAAAAGTCATAGCACCCCTCCCCCGATCGAGCCGCACGTTTTGATGTGTATATTGTCGGGGTTTTCTCAAAGCTGTGGGAGGACTTACGCGCCGAAATATGGCGGAAGAGAATTGTAAAGTAAACACTAGAAAATTCCAGGGAAATTTTGAGTGCCACGGGGCTACTGCCGGGACAAGTACAGCAAAGAGTAGAACACAGAGCACAAGGCAGTAGGAACATGCACTAACTCTATGCACGACACTACAGCACACACACACACACACACACACACACACCATACCTGCCTGGCCTGCATTTGAGCAGTAAGAGTGTCAATAAC
>NC_070596.1:4059299-4071799 GCF_027409825.1 Scomber japonicus | reverse complement strand
TAGATAGATAGATAGATAGATACATAGATAGATAGATAGATAGATTTTTTTGTTCAAAAAGAAATTCCCATTCATTTCCAATGGAGAATTATGCCGATATTGTTTTGGGAATAACTTTGGAAAAAATAGGAATTTCAACACCAAAAGTCATAGCACCCATCCCCCGATCGAGCCGCACGTTTTGATGTATATATTGTTGGGGTTTTCTCAAAGCTGCGGGAGGAGTTACGCGCCGAAATATGGCAAAAGAGAATTGTAAAGTAAACACTAGAAAATTCCAGGGAAATTTTGAGTGCCACGGGGCTACTGCCGGGATGAGTACAGCTGAGAGTAGCACACAGAGCACAAGGCAGTAGGAACATGCACTAACTCTAAGCACTACACTACAGCACTTGACGCTTCACACATACCCTGTATTAGCACACAACATAGTGTGTACAAACACTCACACACAAAGACACACACAAAGACACACACATACCTGCCTGGCCTTCATTTGAGCAGTAAGACTGTCAATAACTGACGCTTCCACTCTAACTTTGAAAAAAAAGTGATTTCCACTCCTCGTTTGACTGCTCATAGTTTGAAAAGTTTACATGTTATGTAAAAACAGTTTAGTGTTGTGAAGAGAGCACAAGTTTTCCTTCGTTTTAAAGTTTGAATCACATTTCTATGTGCAAGTATGAGAGAGCTAGGTGATTCTGAAAAAAGATGAAATTTTGTGATCAAAAAGAAATTCCCATTCATTTCCAATGGAGAATCATGCCTATTTTGTTTTGGGAATAACTTTGGGAAAAATAGGAATTTCAACACCAAAAGTCATAGCACCCATCCCCCGATCGAGCCGCACGTTTTGATGTATATATTGTCGGGGTTTTCTCAAAGTTGCGGGAGGAGTTACGCGCCGAAATATGGCAAAAGAGAATTGTAAAGTAAACACTAGAAAATTCCAGGGAAATTTTGAGTGCCACGGGGCTACTGCCGGGACGAGTACACGATTTATTTCCAGTGTTCAAAAGTCACCCTGATCATATAACACTAAGTAACTTTTACTGTGGCAGTATTAAGTACATCTTACTGGTCAGTAGCAAGTGTAACAGTAGATGTAAGCAGAGAGTAGCACACAGAGCACAAGGCAGTAGCAACATGCACTAACTCTATGCACGACACTACAGCACTTGACGCTTCACACATACCCTGTATTAGCACACAACATAGTGTATACAAACACTCACACACAGACACACACACACACATACCTGCCTGGCCTGCATTTGAGCAGTAAGAGTGTCAATAACTAATGCTTCCACTCTAACTTTGAAGAAAAAGTGATTTCCACTCCTCCTTTGAATGCTCATAGTTTGAAAAGTTTACATGTTATGGAAAAACAGTTTAGTGTTGTGAAGAGAGCACAAGTTGTCCTTCGTTTTAAAGTTTGAATCACATTTATATGTGCAAGTATGAGAGAGCTAGGTGATTCTGAAAAAAGATGACATTTTGTGTTTAAAAAGAAATTCCCATTCATTTCCAATGGAGAATTATGCCTGTTTTGTTTTGGGAATAACTTTGGGAAAAATTGCAATTTCAACACCAAAAGTCATAGCACCCCTCCCCCGATCGAGCCGAACGTTTTGATGTATATATTGTTGGGGTTTTCTCAAAGCTGCGGGACGAGTTATGCGCCGAAATATGGCAAAAGAGAATTGTAAAGTAAACACTAGAAAATTCCAGGGAAATTTTGAGTGCCACGGGGCTACTGCCGGGACGAGTACAGCAGAGAGTAGGAACATGCACTAACTCTATGCACGACACTACAGCACTTGACGCTTCACACATACCCTGTATTAGCACACAACATAGTGTGTACAAAGACACACACACACACACACACACACACACACACACACACCTGCCTGGCCTGCATTTGAGCAGTCAGAGTGTCAATAACTGATGTTTCCACTCTAACTTTCAAGAAAAATTGACTTCCACTCCTCGTTTGACTGATCATACTTTTAAAAGTTTACATGTTATGTTAAAACAGTTTAGTGTTGTGAAGAGAGCACAAGTTTACTGCCGGGACGAGTAAACAATTTATTTCCAGTGTTCAAAAGTCACCCTGATCATATAACACTAAGTAACTTTTACTGTGGCAGTATTAAGTACATCTTACTGGTCAGTATCAAGTGTAACAGTAGATGTAAGCAGAGAGTAGCACACAGAGCACAAGGCAGTAGCAACATGCACTAACTCTAATCACTACAACACAGTGTGTACACACACACACACACACACACACACACACACACACACACACACACACACACACACACACACACACACACCAGCCTGCATTTGAGCAGTAAGACTGTCAGTATAATTCATATGTATATATAGAGACAGAGTATCAATACTAGCTCGGCCACTACCTCAGTTAACTGGCAAAACAGACAGACAGGTAGAATTAGCCAATCACAAAAAGGTAGATCAGTTTAGCCAATCACAAAAAAGTAGGTCAGATTCTGCCCAGCGACAGGTTGCCAAGGTCAGCTAAGGCCCTGCGGTTGCTACGGCGATTTCAGGATCTGCCTTGAAAAATTCTAAAGGATTTGGCTTCTGACAAGGTCCCGAACAATTGCAAACTGTGAGAAAACCGTAACTCCTGTCCAAAAACTGAAAACACCGTGAGAGACACAGAAGCCGGCAGATTCTGACAGTGTTTATTTTATTCAGATATTCCTTAAAATGAGCGAGTAAGCTCAGTGTGAACACAGAGTGAGATTCTTTTGAAATAAGAAGACGATTACATTGGGTTTAATGGGGAGCGAGACAGGTATTGCCGCCGGTCTCGGCCCCCCCGTTTAAATTTTGTGCAGACCCCGCCTGTCAAAGTCACATTTTATGAATCCCAACACCTATGTCTACATTTTGACAAAAAATTATTTGTCTCCTTTTTACGGTTTGGCCGTGAGCTCGAGTTAAAAATAAAAATGAATGTTATGCATTACTGCTTCTCACACTCTAGCTAACTGCCGCTTCCACTCTAACTTTGACGAAAAAGTGATTTCCACTCCTCGTTTGAATGCTCATAGTTTGAAAAGTTTACATGTTATGTAAAAACAGTTTGGTATTTTTCCAGAGATCACAAATTTCCCTCCGTTTTAAAGTTTGAATCACGTTTCTACGTGCAAGTATGACAGAGCTAGGTGCCTCTGAAAAAAGGTGAAAAAAGGTGAAATTTTTGGGGGTTTTCAAAAAATTCCCATTCATTTTCAATGGAGAATTATGCCTGTTTTGTTTTGGGAATAACTTTGGGAAAAATTGGATTGTCAACACCAAAAGTCATAGCACCCCTCCCCCGATCGAGCCGCACGTTTTGATGTATATATTGTTGGGGTTTTCTCAAAGCTACAGGAGGAGTTACGCGCCGAAATATGGCAAAAGAGAATTGTAAAGTAAACACTAGAAAATTCCAGGGAAATTTTGAGTGCCACGGGGCTACTGCCGGGACGAGTACAGCAGAGAGTAGCACACAGAGCACAAGGCAGGCGCAACATGCACTAACTCTATGCACGACACTACAGCACTTTACACTTCACATATAATGTTAGCACACTACATAGTGTGTACAAAACACACACACACACACACACACACACACACACACACACACACACACACACCTGCCTGGCCTGCATTTGAGCAGTAAGAGTGTCAATAACTGCCGCTTCCACTCTTAACTTTGAAGAAAAAGTGATTTCCACTCCTCGTTTGACTGCTCATACTTTGAAAAGTTTACAGGTTATGTTAAAACAGTTTAATGTTGTGAAGAGAGCACAAGTTTTCCTCTGTTTTAAAGTCTGAATCACATTTCTATGTGCAAGTATGAGAGAGCTAGGTGATTCTGAAAAAAGAAGAAATTTTTTGTTCAAAAAGAAATTCCCATTCATTTCCAATGGAGAATTATGCCGATATTGTTTTGGGAATAACTTTGGGAAACTTTGGAATTTCAACATTAACATATAATTTTGATGTATATATTGTCGAGGTTTCCTCAAAGCTGCGGGAGGAGTTACGCGCCGAAATTTGGCAAAAGAGAATTGTAAAGTAAACACTAGAAAATTCCAGGGAAATTTTGAGTGCCACGGGGCTACTGCCGGGACGAGTACATGATTTATTTCCAGTGTTCAAAAGTCACCCTGATCATATAACACTAAGTAACTTTTACTGTGGCAGTATTAAGAACATCTTACTGGTCAGTATCAAGTGTAACAGTAGATGTAAGCAGAGAGTAGCAACATGCACTAACTCTAAGCACTACACTACATCACTTTACACTTCACATATACTCTGTGATAGCACAATACAGTGTGTATTAACACAACACAAACACAAACACACACACACACACACACACACACACACACACACACACACACACACATCAGCTGACACATCAGCGTGATTTTATTACGGCGGAGGGACAGAGGAGACCCGCAGAAGGGACAGAGGAAACCCGGGAAGGACAGAGGAGACTCGGGAGGGACAGAGGATACCCAGCGTAGGAGCGGAGAGTGAAGGCAGCAGACGCTGCTCTGCCTGCTCTGCCGGACAGGTGAGTAACATCAGCGCTGCTTCACATAAAGTGTTATAACGTTACCTGCTGACATTCAGCTCACTGTCTAGTTAGTCAGTACTATATGTTATATGTTTGTTTACAGACATGAAGACATAACAACTAACTACTGCTAGTTTATACTCCGTTGTGTTTTATTACATAAACAGATTAATACACAGATAAACACATTGACTCTATTCATCCCAGATTTGATTTAGAGCAGCATGTTATCAGTATCTATAATATGATGTTTGTTTCATTCAGATCAAGGTCTGCTCATTTCCTAAACTAAAATAAAATCAGCACATTTTTTCTATTATTATTATTATTAATATTATTATTATTATTATATTATTATATTATTATTATTATTATTATTATTATTCATCATTATTATTATTATTATTATTATTATTTATTATTATTATATTATTATTATTATTATTATTATATTATTATTATTATATTATTATATTATTATTATTATTATATTATTATTCATCATTATTATTATTATTATTATTATTTATTATTATTATTATTGTTGTTATTATATTATTATTATTATTATTATTACTATTATATTATTATATTATTATTATTATCATTATTATTCATCATTATTATTATTATTATTATTATTATTATTTATAATAATAATAATAATTATTATTATTTATTATTATTTTATTATGATTATTATTATTATTATTATTATGTTATTATTATTATTATTATTATTATTCATTATTATTATTATTATTATTATTATTATTATTTATTATTATTGTTATTGATTATTATTCATATTATTATTAATATTATTATTATTATTCATTATTATTATTATTCATTATTATCATTATTATTATTATTATTTTCTCCACACAGTTACATTGTGACTGTATATGAATGTTTAACATTACACATTACTGTAGCATCACATCAGTCTTCTCAGTTATCCAGTAACAATGACATGAGACTAATAATGGCTCTGTATTTATTCTTTTTAAAGGCATCCCAGACCCTGCTCCTCAGACCTGAACCCTGCTCCTCAGACCTGAACCCTGCTCCTCAGACCTGGACCCTGCTCCTCAGACCTGGACCCTGCTCCTCAGACCTGGTCCTTAGACCCCTGCCCCAGCTCTCAGTTCAATATCTCATTTCTATTCCCCTCAATAAATGTATTTCCCTTCAGTCATGCCTCCTCTCCTCTGTGTCACACACTTAGAGTAACAAGCTTCAACTAACAACTGAGTATCTAACTATATAAGACTAACTAACTATGTCATTTATAAATATGTTTGTGTACATTATTATTATTTCTACTGATATTGTGATTGTTCTGTTTTATACTGATAATAATACATAGATAGTCATTTTACTCTATTACAAACACCCTTGTGTTATTTTCCATATTTATTTTAATACAGTGTGAGTGACAGATCTCCACACACAGCAGCTTAGTATCACTACTCTTCTGTCTCTAAGTGCTTCATGTTGGAGGGAATCTACATCTCTGGCAGAAACACCAGGCTGGCTGACCCTGGACTGGGTGAGGTGATGCTGTAGGTCTCCAGGTGATGAAGACAGGGTGAGGTGATGCTGTAGGTCTCCAGGTGATGAAGACAGGGTGAGGTGATGCTGTAGGTCTCCAGGTGATGAAAACAGTAGGTTGAACATCATGCTTGGGTCTCTCATCAGACAGTGCAGCAGCTGATGAGACTGCTCAAGGTCCAGGTCCTGAATTATCTCCTGGAATGAGAAGATTGTTAATATTGTGTTAGTTCATAAGTCAGATTTTATCAGTTCAGAGGTAATGCTGTACTGATGTAATCTGACCTTATTTCACAGGATAGGAGTATTTATGGAGGGAATTTATGAAATAATAAAAACAAACAAAGCAACATACTTACTCAGCTGTAAGTCTGCTCACCTGTAGCTCTCCTGGTTTCAGGCTCATTGAACTGGTTGACCTCTGACCTCTGCCTCTTCCTCCCCCGCAGGAACAGAGTCACACCATGATAGTAATGACACGTACATAAAATCAGACATATTACCTGTAAACTTAAATATAAATATAACTATAAATATACTATCAATATATCACTCAAATATTAAGATTTTTTCTCATAGTTTTGCCGTACAACACAAAACAATACAATATTTTGTCCACAGTAAATGAATAATTAATCACTTCATTCAAATGACCTGACACAGTCACATTTATTTATTCATTTATTTATTTTTTTCATTTATTTATTTCTGTATTTCTAAATTTCCACATTTTTTTATGTCTGTCTCCATATGTTAACCTGGTGGGCGATAATAACATTAGTCTTAAGGTCTAAGTTGTGTAAAAATCAGCGTCTGTCTCTCCTAAACACCCCCCCCCCCCCATCAAGTGTCACCTGTCAATCAAAGTCAACAGCTATACTATCGCTGAGCGCTTTCGGCCGCTAGCGCGGCCGAGCTAGCAGCCGTGTTGACTCGGTTAACTGGCAAAACAGACAGACAGGAAGAATTGGCCAATCACAAAAAGGTAGATCAGTTTAGCCAATCACAAAAAAGTAGGTCAGATTCTGCCCAGCAACAGGTTGCTAAGGTCAGCTAAGGCCCTGCGGTTGCTACGGCGATTTCAGGCTCTGCCTTGAAAAAAGTCTCAGAATTCTAAAAAGTTTGGCTTCTGACAAGGTTCCGAACAATTGCAAACTGTGAGAAAACCGTAAGAGACACAGAAGCCGGCAGATTCTGACAGTGTTTATTTTATTCAGATATTCCTTAAAATGAGCGAGTAAGCTCAGTGCGAACACAGAGTGAGATTCATTTGAAAAGAGAAGACGATTACATTAGGTTTAATGGGGAGCGAGACAGGGATTGCCGCCGGTCTCGGCCCCCCCGTTTAAATTTTGTGCAGACCCCGCCTGTCAACTTCACATTTTATGAATCCCAACACCTATGTCTATATTTTGACCAAAAATTATTTGTCTGCTGTTTACGGTTTGGCCGTGAGCTCAAGTTAAAAATAAAAATTAAGGTTATGGTTTACTGCTTCTCACACTCTAGCTAACTGCCGCTTCCACTCTAACTTTGACGAAAAAGTGATTTCCACTCCTCATTTGACTGCTCATAGTTTGAAAAGTTTACATGTTATGTTAAAATAGTTTGTATTTTTCCAGAGAGAACAAGTTTTCCTCCGTTTAAAAGTTTAAATCATGTTTCTACGTGCACGTATGAGAGAGCTAGGTGACTCTGAAAAAAGGTGAATTTTTGTGGTTTTAAAAAAAAATTCCCATTCATTTCCAATGGAGAAATATTCCCGGTTTTTTGGGAATAACTTTGGGAAACTTTGGAATTTCAACACCAAAAGTCATAGCACCCCTCCCCCGATCGAGCCGCACGTTTTGATGTATATATTGTCGGGGTTTTCTCAAAACTGTGGGAGGAGTTACGCGCCGAAAAACGGCGGAAAAAGAAAAAGAAAAAAAATAATATTAAGTATGGAGAAGATTAATAGTTGCCTCGGGCTTCGCCCGAGGCATTCCTCTCCAGCTTCTGGAGTGGAATGCCTCGGGGCTTGAACCCCGTGGCACTAACTAGAAAATTCCAGGGAAATTTTGAGTGCCACGGGGCTACTGCCGGGACGAGTACACGATTTATTTCCAGTGTTCAAAAGTCACCCTGATCATATAACACTAAGTAACTTTTACTGTGGCAGTATTAAGTACATCTTACTAGTCAGTATCAAGTGTAACAGTAGATGTAAGCAGAGAGTAGCACACAGAGCACAAGGCAGTAGCAACATGCACTAACTCTAAGCACTACAACACAGTGTGTACTCACACACACACTCTCACACACACACACACACACACACACACACACACACACACACAAGCCAGCATTTGAGCAGTAAGAGTGTCAATATAATTCATATGTATATATATAGAGAGAGACTATCAATACTAGCTCAGTTAACTGGCAAAACAGACAGACTGGTAGAATTAGCCAATCACAAAAAGGTAGATCAGTTTAGCCAATCACAAAAAAAGTAGGTCAGATTCTGCCCAGCAACAGGTTGCCAAGGTCAGCTAAGGCCCTGCGGTTGCTACGGCGATTTCAGGATCTGCCTTGAAAAATGTCTCAACATTCTAAAGGATTTGGCTTCTGACAAGGTTCCGAACAATTGCAAACTGTGAGAAAACCGTAACTCCTGTCCAAAAACCGAAAACACCGTGAGAGACACAGAAGCCGGCAGATTCTGACAGTGTTTATTTTATTCACATATTCCTTAAAATGAGCGAGTAAGCTCAGTGTGAACACAGAGTGAGATTCATTTGAAAAGAGAAGACGATTACATTAGGTTTAATGGGGAGCGAGACAGGGATTGCCGCCGGTCTCGGCCCCCCCGTTTAAATTTTGTGCAGACCTCGCCTGTCAACTTCACATTTTATGAATCCCAACACCTATGTCTATATTTTGACCAAAAATTATTTGTCTCCTTTTTACGGTTTGGCCGTGAGCTCGAGTTAAAAATAAAAATGAAGGTTATGCATTACTGCTTGTCACACTCTAGCTAACTGCCGCTTCCACTCTAACTTTGACGAAAAAGTGATTTCCACTCCTCGTTTGACTGCTCATAGTTTGAAAAGTTTACATGTTATGTTAAAATAGTTTGTATTTTTCCAGAGAGGACAAATTTTCCTCCGTTTAAAAGTTTAAATCATGTTTCTACCTGCACGTATGAGCGAACTAGGTGACTCTGAAAAAAAGTGACATTTTGTGTTTTTAAAAAAAAATTCCCATTCATTTTCAATGGAGAAATATTCCCGGTTTTTTGGGAATAACTTTGGGAAACTTTGGAATTTCAACACCAAAAGTCATAGCACCCATCCCCCGATCGAGCCGCACGTTTTGATGTATATATTGTCGGGGTTTTCTCAAAGCTGCGGGAGGAGTTACGCGCCCGAGGCATTCCTCTCCAGCTTCTGGAGTGGAATGCCTCGGGGCTTGAACCCCGTGGCACTAACTAGAAAATTCCAGGGAAATTTTGAGTGCCACGGGGCTACTGCCGGGACGAGTACACGATTTATTTCCAGTCTTCAAAAGTCACCCTGATCATATAACACTAAGTAACTTTTACTGTGGCAGTATTAAGTACATCTTACTGGTCAGTATCAAGTGTAACAGTAGATGTAAGCAGAGAGTAGCACACAGAGCACAAGGCAGTAGCAACATGCACTAACTCTAAGCACTACAACACAGTGTGTACACATACACACACACACACACACACACACACCAGCCTGCATTTGAGCAGTAAGACTTTCAGTATAATTCATATGTATATATAGAGAGAGAGTATCAATACTAGCTCGGCTGCTACCTCAGTTAACTGGCAAAACAGACAGACAGGTATTCAGATATTCCTTAAAATGAGCGAGTAAGCTCAGTTGCCATTCCTCTCCAGCTTCTGGAGTGGAATGCCTCGGGGCTTGAACCCCGTGGCACTAACTAGAAAATTCCAGGGAAATTTTGAGTGCCACGGGGCTACTGCCGGGACGAGTACACGATTTATTTCCAGTCTTCAAAAGTCACCCTGATCATATAACACTAAGTAACTTTTACTGTGGCAGTATTAAGTACATCTTACTGGTCAGTATCAAGTGTAACAGTAGATGTAAGCAGAGAGTAGCACACAGAGCACAAGGCAGTAGCAACATGCACTAACTCTAAGCACTACAACACAGTGTGTACACATACACACACACACACACACACACACACCAGCCTGCATTTGAGCAGTAAGACTTTCAGTATAATTCATATGTATATATAGAGAGAGAGTATCAATACTAGCTCGGCTGCTACCTCAGTTAACTGGCAAAACAGACAGACAGGTATTCAGATATTCCTTAAAATGAGCGAGTAAGCTCAGTTGCCATTCCTCTCCAGCTTCTGGAGTGGAATGCCTCGGAGCTAGAACCCCGTGGCACTAACTAGAAAATTCCAGGGAAATTTTGAGTGCCACGGGGCTACTGCCGGGACGAGTACACAATTTATTTTTTCTTTATGAATGTACTTTATTCCCAACTTAACATTCCTGAAGATATTAAGTAAATGTTATTATCATATTTAAGCATAAATAATATTTATTTAAACTTATGAATTAAAGTCTACTTCATTTTTTCCACAGACAGGAACATCACTGTTATGAAATTATTAAGTAAATCTTCAAATCATTTAGAGAGTAGATTTTATTATACTTTTTATTTTAAATGATGAAATTATATTATGTACATTTTGTTCATCTTCTATTGATGAATGTTGAATCTTTTTATACACCACAAATCATATAACTACAATACAAAACAATAAAACTATTCATTGTGTCCACAGTAAACATGAATTAATCTCCATTCAAATGAATTAGCTCAGTTAACTGGCAAAACAGACAGACAGGTAGAATTAGCCAATCACAAAAAGGTAGATCAGTTTAGCCAATCACAAAACAGTAGGTCAGATTCTGCCCAGCAACGGGTTGCCAAGGTCAGCTAAGGCCCTGCGGTTGCTACGGCGATTTCAGGATCTGCCTTGAAAAATGTGAGAGACACACCGTGAGAGACACAGAAGCCGGCAGATTCTGACAGTGTTTATTTTATTCAGATATTCCTTAAAATGAGCGAGTAAGCTCAGTGTGAACACAGAGTGAGATTCTTTTGGAAAAAAAAGACGATTACATTAGGTTTAATGGGGAGCGAGACAGGTATTGCCGCCGGTCTCTGCCCCCCCCCCGTTTAAATTTTGTGCAGATCCCGCCGGTCAAAGTCACATTTTATGAATCCCAACACCTATGTCTACATTTTGAAAAAAAATTATTTGTCTCCTTTTTACGGTTTGGCCGTGAGCTCGAGTTAAAAATAAAAATGAAGGTTAATTATTACTGCTTTTCACACTCTAGCTAACTGCCGCTTCCACTCTAACTTTGAAGAAAAAGTGATTTCCACTCCTCGTTTGACTGCTCATAATTTGAAAAGTTTACATGGTATGGAACAGGTATTTTTCCAGAGAGAATAACTTTTCCTCCGTTTTAAAGTTTGAATGACGTTTCTACGTGCACGTATGAGAGAGCTAGGTGACTCTGAAAAAAGGTGACAAAATGTGAAATTTTGGGGGGTTTTCAAAAAATTCCCATTCATTTCCAATGGAGAAATCTCCCGGTTTTTTGGGAATAACTTTGGGAAAAATTGGAATTTCAATACCAAAAGTCATAGCACCCATCCCCCGATTGAGCCGCACGTTTTGATGTATATATTGTTGGGGTTTTCTCAAAGCTGTGGGAGGAGTTACGCGCCGAAAAACGGCGGAAGAATAAGAATAATATTAAGTATGGAGAAGATTAATAGTTGCCTCGGAGCTTGAACCCCGTGGCACTAATAAGTATGGAGAAGATTAATAGTTGCCTCGGAGCTAGAACCCTGTGGCACTAATAAGTATGGAGAAGATTAATTCTCCATACTTCGCCCCGAGGCACTCCTCTCCAGCTTCTAGAGTGCCTATCTATCTATCTGTCTATCTATCTATCTATCTATCTATCTATCTATTGATGTATCTATCTATCTGTCTATCTATCTATCTATCTATCGATGTATCCATCTATCTGTCTATCTATATCTATCTATCTATCTATCTATCTATCTATCTATCTATCTATCTATTGATGTATCTATCTATCTATCTATCTATCTATCTATCTATCTATCTCATTTATCTATCTTATCTATATATCTATATTAATTTCATGAGACTAAATGATTATTAATTCTCAAATCTTTACTTTGAAAGGCACCTGGCAGACCTTCACACACACACAGACATACACAAA
>NC_070596.1:4024299-4029299 GCF_027409825.1 Scomber japonicus | reverse complement strand
TGAACACAATTAGTTCAATGTGATGAATTCTGAAATATCTGAGTGTTTTTACTGTATCTCCAAAGAGAATAAGTGATTCAGTGATTAGTTGCATGAACTTGCTGAGAACAGACGAATAAAGCAATAAAAAGATAGTTGTAATACATTTTCGTAGCAGAACCCATAGAATGGTTGATTTCTGAACACAATTAGTTCAATGTGATGAATTCTGATATATATGAGTGTTTTTACTGTATCTTCAAAGAGAATAAGTGATTCAGTGATTAGTTGCATGAACTTGCTGAGAACAGACGAATAAAGCCATAAAAAGTTAGTTGTAATTCCATTCTCGTAGCAGAACCCATAGAAAGGTTGATTTCTGAACACAATTAGTTCAATGTGATGAATTCTGAAATATCTGAGTGTTTTTACTGTATCTCCAAAGAGAATAATTGATTCAGTGATTAGTTGCATGAACTTGCTGAGAACAGACGAATAAAGCCATAAAAAGTTAGTTGTATTCCATTCTCGTAGCACAACCCATAGAATGGTTGATTTCTGAACACAATTAGTTCAATGTGATGAATTGTGATATATCTGAGTGTTTTTACTGTATCTCCAAAGAGAATAAGTGATTCAGTGATTAGTTGCATGAACTTGCTGAGAACAGACTAATAAAGCCATAAAAAGTTAGTTGTAATTCCATTCTCGTAGCAGAACCCATAGAAAGGTTGATTTCTGAACACAATTAGTTCAATGTGATGAATTCTGAAATATCTGAGTGTTTTTACTGTATCTCCAAAGAGAATAAGTGATTCAGTGATTAGTTGCATGAACTTGCTGAGAACAGACGAATAAAGCAATAAAAAGATAGTTGTAATACATTTTCGTAGCAGAACCCATAGAATGGTTGATTTCTGAACACAATTAGTTCAATGTGATGAATTGTGATATATCTGAGTGTTTTTACTGTATCTCCAAAGAGAATAAGTGATTCAGTGATTAGTTGCATGAACTTGCTGAGAACAGACGAATAAAGCCATAAAAAGTTAGTTGTAATTCCATTCTCGTAGCAGAACCCATAGAAAGGTTGATTTCTGAACACAATTAGTTCAATGTGATGAATTCTGAAATATCTGAGTGTTTTTACTGTATCTCCAAAGAGAATAAGTGATTCAGTGATTAGTTGCATGAACTTGCTGAGAACAGACGAATAAAGCCATAAAAAGTTAGTTGTATTCCATTCTCGTAGCACAACCCATAGAATGGTTGATTTCTGAACACAATTAGTTCAATGTGATGAATTGTGATATATCTGAGTGTTTTTACTGTATCTCCAAAGAGAATAAGTGATTCAGTGATTAGTTGCATGAACTTGCTGAGAACAGACGAATAAAGCCATAAAAAGTTAGTTGTAATTCCATTCTCGTAGCAGAACCCATAGAAAGGTTGATTTCTGAACACAATTAGTTCAATGTGATGAATTCTGAAATATCTGAGTGTTTTTACTGTATCTCCAAAGAGAATAAGTGATTCAGTGATTAGTTGCATGAACTTGCTGAGAACAGACGAATAAAGCAATAAAAAGATAGTTGTAATACATTTTCGTAGCAGAACCCATAGAATGGTTGATTTCTGAACACAATTAGTTCAATGTGATGAATTCTGATATATATGAGTGTTTTTACTGTATCTTCAAAGAGAATAAGTGATTCAGTGATTAGTTGCATGAACTTGCTGAGAACAGACGAATAAAGCCATAAAAAGTTAGTTGTAATTCCATTCTCGTAGCAGAACCCATAGAAAGGTTGATTTCTGAACACAATTAGTTCAATGTGATGAATTCTGAAATATCTGAGTGTTTTTACTGTATCTCCAAAGAGAATAATTGATTCAGTGATTAGTTGCATGAACTTGCTGAGAACAGACGAATAAAGCCATAAAAAGTTAGTTGTATTCCATTCTCGTAGCACAACCCATAGAATGGTTGATTTCTGAACACAATTAGTTCAATGTGATGAATTGTGATATATCTGAGTGTTTTTACTGTATCTCCAAAGAGAATAAGTGATTCAGTGATTAGTTGCATGAACTTGCTGAGAACAGACGAATAAAGCCATAAAAAGTTAGTTGTAATTCCATTCTCGTAGCAGAACCCATAGAAAGGTTGATTTCTGAACACAATTAGTTCAATGTGATGAATTCTGAAATATCTGAGTGTTTTTACTGTATCTCCAAAGAGAATAAGTGATTCAGTGATTAGTTGCATGAACTTGCTGAGAACAGACGAATAAAGCAATAAAAAGATAGTTGTAATACATTTTCGTAGCAGAACCCATAGAATGGTTGATTTCTGAACACAATTAGTTCAATGTGATGAATTGTGATATATCTGAGTGTTTTTACTGTATCTCCAAAGAGAATAAGTGATTCAGTGATTAGTTGCATGAACTTGCTGAGAACAGACGAATAAAGCCATAAAAAGTTAGTTGTAATTCCATTCTCGTAGCAGAACCCATAGAAAGGTTGATTTCTGAACACAATTAGTTCAATGTGATGAATTCTGAAATATCTGAGTGTTTTTACTGTATCTCCAAAGAGAATAATTGATTCAGTGATTAGTTGCATGAACTTGCTGAGAACAGACGAATAAAGCCATAAAAAGTTAGTTGTATTCCATTCTCGTAGCACAACCCATAGAATGGTTGATTTCTGAACACAATTAGTTCAATGTGATGAATTGTGATATATCTGAGTGTTTTTACTGTATCTCCAAAGAGAATAAGTGATTCAGTGATTAGTTGCATGAACTTGCTGAGAACAGACGAATAAAGCCATAAAAAGTTAGTTGTAATTCCATTCTCGTAGCAGAACCCATAGAAAGGTTGATTTCTGAACACAATTAGTTCAATGTGATGAATTCTGAAATATCTGAGTGTTTTTACTGTATCTCCAAAGAGAATAAGTGATTCAGTGATTAGTTGCATGAACTTGCTGAGAACAGACGAATAAAGCAATAAAAAGATAGTTGTAATACATTTTCGTAGCAGAACCCATAGAATGGTTGATTTCTGAACACAATTAGTTCAATGTGATGAATTCTGATATATATGAGTGTTTTTACTGTATCTTCAAAGAGAATAAGTGATTCAGTGATTAGTTGCATGAACTTGCTGAGAACAGACGAATAAAGCCATAAAAAGTTAGTTGTATTCCATTCTCGTAGCAAAACCTATAGAAAGGTTGATTTCTAAACACAACTTAGTTCAATGTGATGAATTCTGATATATCTGAGTGTTTTAGTGTATCTCCAAAGAGAATAAGTGATTCAGTGATTAGTTGCATGAATTTGCTGAGAACAGACTAATAAAGCCATAAAAAGTTAGTTGTATTCCATTCTCGTAGCACAACCCATAGAAAGGTTGATTTCTAAACACAATTAGTTCAATGTGATGAATTCTGATATATCTGAGTGTTTTAGTGTATCTCCAAAGAGAATAAGTGATTCAGTGATTAGTTGCATGAATTTGCTGAGAACAGACGAATAAAGCCATTACAAAGTTAGTTGTAATCCATTTTCTCAGCATAACCCATAGAATGGTTGATTTCTAAACACAATTAGTTCAATGTGATGAATTCGGAACTGTCTGCATGTTTTAGTTGTATCTCCAAAGAGAATAAGTGATTCAGTGATAAATTTCATGAACTTGCTGAGAAAAGACGAATAAAGCCATAAAAAATTAGTTGTAATCCATTCTCTTAGCAGAGAACCCATAGAAAGGTTGATTTCTAAACACAATTAGTTCAATGTGATGAATTCTGATATATCTGAGTGTTTTTACTGTATCTCCAAAGAGAATAAGTGATTCAGTGATTAGTTGCATGAACTTGCTGAGAACAGACGAATAAAGCCATAAAAAGTTAGTTGTAATACAATATTTTAGCAGAACCTATAAAAAGGTTGATTTCTAAACACAACGACACACTATACACAACTACATACTATACACACCTACACAACTACACACTATACACAACTACACAACTACACACTATACACAACTACACAACTACACAACTACACACTGCAATACACACACACAAACAATATACACAACTAAACACAATTAGTTCAATGTGATGAATGAATGAACTAACTTTTTATGGCTTAATTCGTCGTTTCTCCGCAAGTTCATGCAACTAATCACTGAACCACTTACATTATCTTTGGACATACACTAAAACACTCAGATATTCTATCTATCTATATATCTATATCAATTTCATTAGACTAAATGTATATTAATTGTCAAATATTTATTTTGAAAGACACCTGGCAGACCTTAACAGACACACAAACATAAATGTGTATCTATCTATCTATCTATCTATCTATCTATCTATCTATCTATCTATCTATCTATCTATCTATCTATCTATCTATCTATCTATCTATTTTATATATATATCTGTATTAATTTTATTAGACTAAATGATTATTAATTCTCAAATCAGTGATTATGCATGAACTTGCTGAGAACAGACCAATTGAACCATAAAAAGTTAGTTGTAATCCATTTTCTTAGCAGAATACAAAGAAAGGTTGAACAAAATTAGTTCAATGTGATGAATGAATGATCTAACTTTTTATGGCTTAATTCGTCGTTTCTCCGCAAGTTCATGCAACTAATCACTGAACCACTTACATTATCTTTAGACATACACTAAAACACTCAGATATTTCAGAATTCATCACATTGAACTAATTGTGTTTAGAAATCAACCTTTCTATGGGTTCTGCTAAGAGAATTGATTACAACTAACTTTTTATGGCTTTATTCGTCTGTTCTCAGCATATTCATGCAACTAATCACTGAATCAGTTATTCTCATTGGACATACACTAAAACACTCAGATATTTCAGAATTCATCACATTGAACTAATTGTGTTTAGAAATCAACCTTTCTATGGTTTCTGCTAAGAGAATGGATTACAACTAACTTTTTATGGCTTTATTCGT
>NC_070596.1:3996799-4001799 GCF_027409825.1 Scomber japonicus | reverse complement strand
AGATATATAGATAAGATAGATAGATACATAGATAGATAGACAGATAGATAGATAGATACATAGATAGATAGACAGATAGATAGATAGATAGATTAGATAGATAGAGAGATAGAGAGATAGATAGATAGACAGCTAGACAGATAGATAGATACATAGATAGATAGACAGATAGATAGATAGATAGATAGGTAGATAGATAGATAGATAGATAGATAATAGATAGACAGCTAGACAGATAGATAGACAGATAGATAGATACAGATACTATGTGATGAATGCTGATATATCTGAGTGTTTTAGTGTAGGTCCAAAGAGAATAAATGATTCAGTGATTAGTTACATGAATTTGCTGAGAACAGACGAATAAAGCCATAAAAAGTTAGTGTAATACATTCTAATAGCAGAACCCATAGAAAGGTTGATTTCTAAACACAATTAGTTCAATGTGATGAATTCTGATATATTTGAGTGTTTTAGTGTATCTCCAACAAGAATGAGTGATTCAGTGATTAGTTGCATGAACTTGCTGAGAATAGACGAATAAAGCAATAAAAGTTAGTTGTAATCCATTCTCGTAGCAGAACCCATAGAATGGTTGATTTCTGAACACAATTTGTTCAATGTGATGAATTCTGATATATCAGAGTGTTTTTACTGTATCTTCAAAGAGAATAAGTGATTCAGTGATTAGTTGCATGAACTTGCTGAGAACAGACGAATAAAGCCATAAAAAGTTAGTTGTATTCCATTCTCTTTGCAGAACCCATAGAAAAGTTGATTTCTAAACACAATTAGTTCAATGTGATGAATTCTGATATATCAGAGTGTTTTTACTGTATCTTCAAAGAGAATAAGTGATTCAGTGATTAGTTGCATGAACTTGCTGAGAACCGACGAATAAAGCCATAAAAAGTTAGTTGTATTCCATTCTCTTTGCAGAACCCATAGAAAAGTTGATTTCTAAACACAATTAGTTCAATGTGATGAATTCTGATATATCTGAGTGTTTTAGTGTATCTCCAAAGAGAATAAGTGATTCAGTGATTAGTTGCATGAATTTGCTGAGAACAGACGAATAAAGCCATAAAAAGTTAGTTGTAATTCCATTCTCTTAGCAGAACCCATAGAAAGGTTGATTTCCAGACACAATTAGTTCAATATGATGAATTCTGAAATATCTGAGTTTTTTAGTGTATGTCTAAAGAGAATATAGTGATTGAGTGATAAATTGTATGAACTTGCTGAGAAAAGACGAATAAAGCCATAAACAGTTAGTTGTAATCCATTCTCTTAGCAGAACCCATAGAAATGTTGATTTCTAAACACAATTAGTTCAATGTGATGAATTCTGATATATTTGAGTGTTTTAGTGTATCTCCAACGAGAATGAGTGATTCAGTGATAAATTGCATGAACTTGCTGGGAATAGACGAATAAAGCAATAAAAAGATAGTTGTAATCCATTCTCGTAGCAGAACCCATAGAATGGTTGATTTCTGAACACAATTTGTTCAATGTGATGAATTCTGATATATCTGAGTGTTTTTACTGTATCTTCAAAGAGAATAAGTGATTCAGTGATTAGTTGCATGAACTTGCTGAGAACAGACGAATAAAGCCATAAAAAGTTAGTTGTATTCCATTCTCTTAGCAGAACCCATAGAAGGTTGATTTCTAAACACAATTAGTTCAATGTGATGAATTCTGATATATCTGAGTGTTTTAGTGTATCTCCAAAAGAGAATAAGTGATTCAGTGATTAGTTGCATGAATTTGCTGAGAACAGACGAATAAAGCCATAAAAAGTTAGTTGTAATTCATTCTCTTAGCAGAACCCATAGAAAGTTTGATTTCTAGACACAATTAGTTCAATATGATGAATTCTGAAATATCTGAGTTTTTTAGTGTATGTCTAAAGAGAATATAGTGATTGAGTGATAAATTGTATGAACTTGCTGAGAAAAGACGAATAAAGCCATAAACAGTTAGTTGTAAACCATTCTCTTAGCAGAACCCATAGAAGGTTGATTTCTAAACACAATTAGTTCAATGTGATGAATTCTGAAATATCTGAGTTTTTTAGTGTATGTCCAAAGAGAATATAGTGATTGAGTGATAACTTGCATGAACTTGCTGAGAAAAGACGAATAAAGCCATAAACAGTTAGTTGTAATCCATTCTCTTAGCAGAACCCATAGAAATGTTGATTTCTAAACACAATTAGTTCAATGTGATGAATTCTGATATATTTGAGTGTTTTAGTGTATCTCCAACGAGAATGAGTGATTCAGTGATAAATTGCATGAACTTGCTGGGAATAGACGAATAAAGCAATAAAAAGATAGTTGTAATCCATTCTCGTAGCAGAACCCATAGAATGGTTGATTTCTGAACACAATTTGTTCAATGTGATGAATTCTGATATATCTGAGTGTTTTAGTGTATCTCCAAAGAGAATAAGTGATTCAGCGATTAGTTGCATGAACTTGCTGAGAACAGACGAATAAAGCCATAAAAAGTTAGTTGTAATACAATATTTTAGCATAACCTATAGAAAGGTTGATTTCTAAACACAACGACACACTATACACAACTACATACTATACACAACTACACAACTACACACTATACACAACTACACACTATACACAACTACACAACTACACACTGCAATACACACACACAAACAATATACACAACTAAACACAATTAGTTCAATGTGATGAATGAATGAAATAACTTTTTATGGCTTAATTCGTCGTTTCTCCGCAAGTTCATGCAACTAATCACTGAACCACTTACATTATCTTTGGACATACACTAAAACACTCATTTCAGAATTCATCACATTGAACTAATTGTGTTTAGAAATCAACCTTTCTATGGGTTCTGCTAAGAGAATGGATTACAACTAACTTTTTATGACTTTATTCGTCTGTTCACATCATATTCATGCAACTAATCACTGAATCATTTATTCTCTTTGGACATACACTAAAACATGCAGACAGTTCCGAATTCATCACATTGAACTAATTGTGTTTAGAAATCAACCATTCTATAGGTTATGCTGAGAAAATGGATTACAACTAACTTTTTATGGCTTTATTCGTCTGTTCTCAGCATATTCATGCAACTAATCACTGAATCAGTTATTCTCTTTGGACATACACTAAAACATGCAGACAGTTCCGAATTCATCACATTGAACTAATTGTGTTCAGAAATCAACCATTCTATAGGTTATGCTGAGAAAATGGATTACAACTAACTTTTTATGGCTTTATTCGTCTATTCTCAGCAAGTTAATGCAACTAATCACTGAATCACTTATTCTCTTTGGAGATACACTAAAACACTCAGATATATCAGAATTCATCACATTGAACTAATTGTGTTTAGAAATCAACCTTTCTATGGTTTCTGCTAAGAGAATGTATTACAACTAACTTTTTATGGCTTTATTCGTCTGTTCGCAGCAAGTTCATGCAACTAATCACTGAATTACTCATTCTCGTTTGGACATACACTAACACACTCAGATATTTCAGAATTCATCACATTGAACTAATTGTGTTCAGAAATCAACCTTTCTATGGGTTCTGCTGAGAAAATGGATTACAACTAACTTTTTATGGCTTTATTCGTCTATTCTCAGCAAGTTCATGCAACTAATCACTGAATCACTTATTCTCTTTGGAGATACACTAAAACACTCAGATATATCAGAATTCATCACATTGAACTAATTGTGTTTAGAAATCAACCTTTCTATGGTTTCTGCTAAGAGAATGTATTACAACTAACTTTTTATGGCTTTATTCGTCTGTTCTCAGCAAGTTCATGCAACTAATCACTGAATTACTCATTCTCGTTTGGACATACACTAACACACTCAGATATTTCAGAATTCTTCACATTGAACTAATTGTGTTCAGAAATCAACCTTTCTATGGGTTCTGCTACGAAATTGGATTACAACTAACTTTTTATGGCTTTATTCGTCTTTTCACAGCAAGTTCATGCAACTAATCACTAAATCACTATATTCTCTTTGGACATACAATAATACATGCAGACAGTTCAGAATTCATCACATTGAACTAATTGTGTTTACAAATCAACCTTTATATTGGTTCTGCTAAGAGAATGGATTACAACTAACTTTTTATGGTTTAATTCGTCTGTTCTCAGCATATTCATGCAACTAATAACTGAATTAGTATTCTCTTTGGACATACAGTGTGTATTTGATGATAATGAACTAACTTTTTATGGCTTAATTCGTCGTTTCTCCGCAAGTTCATGCAACTAATCACTGAACCACTTACATTATCTTTGGACATACACTAAAACACTCAGATATTTCAGAATTCATCACATTGAACTAATTGTGTTTAGAAATCAACCTTTCTATGGGTTCTGCTAAGAGAATGGATTACAACTAACTTTTTATGGCTTTATTCGTCTGTTCTCAGCATATTCATGCAACTAATCACTGAATCACTTATTCTCTTTGGAGATACACTAAAACACTCAGATATATCAGAATTCATCACATTGAACTAATTCTGTTTAGAATTCAACCTTTCTATGGTTTCTGCTAAGAGAATGGAATACAACTAACTTTTATGGCTTTATTCGTCTGTTCTCAGCAAGTTCATGCAACTAATCACTGAATTACTCATTCTCGTTTGGACATACACTAAAACACTCAGATATATCAGAATTCATCACATTGAACTAATTGTGTTCAGAAATTAACCTTTCTATGGGTTCTGCTGAGAAAATGGATTACAACTAACTTTTATTGCTTTATTCGTCTATTATCAGCAAGTTCATGCAACTAATCACTGAATCACTTATTCTCTTTGGAGATACAATAAAACAATCAGATATTTCAGAATTCATCACATTGAACTAATTTTGTTCAACCTTTCTTTGTATTCTGCTAAGAAAATGGATTACAACTAACTTTTTATGGTTCAATTGGTCTGTTC